>NC_134469.1:0-95000 GCF_964194025.1 Convolutriloba macropyga
ATAACTATGTAGATAAATATAACAACTATAATTAGATGTCTAATTATATATGTGTATATATATATATATATATATATATATATATATATATATATATGTATATATATATATATATATATGACTATAGATGATTAAATTTATGCAAATCACAGACAAAAACAACCTGCGAATTCAACTGAATTGACACAAACATTCAGACACCTTAAACACAGTTCTTTCACCATTACCAAACATAAATACACCCCTACCACGTATAAAAAGACAAATTTCAATACATTTCAACACCGAACCCGTTATCTTAAGCACATAAACTCAACCAAGCTTGACAGATAATCAAAATAGCCAATTAATTCCTCAACAATTACTAAATTTTGTTAGACACTTCAATTCACAAAAAGTCCAACAGACAACAAATGCGCCAAACCCTTATTGTTAGACGAAAAACACAAATGAGCTACCCTTACTTGGGTGGCTCAGTACCCATGCAGCGGTCTTTATGACCGTTTGACGGTACTGATCCCTCGTTCCCTACAGAAGATTTATAAATGTTATCAGAGCAAATATGGTAATGACAGCAGGCCCTGATAAAGTTAACTCACCATATCACGAAGCATGGATTCTTAAACGAATTGTTATGATTCAAGCGGCCCTAATTGGTCCAGCACAGCAATGGTACTCACATCTACCTTTGGAAATTATGAAAAATTGGCAAGCGATTTGCCGAGAATTTCAAAAGAGCTTTGATAGATAGTCTTATATTAAGCACAAATTCCATCCTTTCTTTGTTTATAAATAATATATTTTTGGAAATAGAAAACCTTGCTGTAGAGGATGTACGCACAATGGAACAATGTATTGTGTATAGTATCAACGTGAAACGACACAAGTACTCAAATTATCCACGTTTTAAAGGAAAACCACTTGTTCTTAAATTTTGCAAAAAAACTGTTCACGAACAGGACACAGTTTTTCCAGGTGCACCGATAAAAGATACATGAAGCCACTTGAGAAACCTAATAGCCAAAAACAATCTTTTAATCAAGCAATGAAAGAGGACCGATATCTCCAAAACAAACAAGTTACATCAAACGATATGACTGATAAACCACTTCCTAACCGCTACACCATTTTGCTACCACTCTAGAAGGAATAGTATGGAAAATCGCGACACTTCTCGACACAGAAGGCCCAATAAACCATCATATAAAAATACAAAGCCTTGTTATGGGAATAGTAACTTTATACCAGCAAGTAGAACGGTTCACCATACCCAAGACAACCAAATGTTCAGAAAAACAACCTAATTATAATAATAGCAATACGTACTCTAAAAATTCCAGACCATAATCAACTATTTATAATAGAGATGGAAATAATTCTCGACGACACTTCTCAAGTAATCGCCATCGAAATAAACGCAATTACATTAATTCACATTTAGACCAAGAACAAACAGACGATACAACGTCTAACATAGAAAAAACAGAAACACAAAATGTTTCAGAGGAACAACTTCTAGAACAAAAATTAAATTATTTACTTTTAGAATTAAATCAGAAATAGAATACATAAGATGGATATTTGAATTGTAAGGACGAATGTATTACTCTCAAAGAAGAATACATCCTTTCTACATCGTGTAAAAGTAAATTTTGGGTTTTACAACTTACAATATACACACAAAAAACACTTCAAAAACATTAAAAGCAGTTTCTACAAAAACAGATCATACAAAAACAGTTTCTCCACCACATCTTGAAATCGACTTCATGATAGACTCAGCAGCTACAGTTATTGTATTAAAAATGATACGGGGAATTAAAATAATGAATACTACAAATTACAATGGAAAGAATCAACATTTATTCTCTGAGCATCAATTAGTTCTAAATTTCAATCAAATGGAACAGTAAAACTTACTCTTTACCAAGATGTAAACGAATCTCGAACGTCTCGAAATATAAACTTCACACTCAATTTTCAAGTCTCTAACACTAAATTCAACATTCTAGGGACACAATTCCTAGAGAAATATGCTGAATCAATAAAATGATCACAAACTAGATATAAAACACAATTATGAAACAAAACTCTAGAAATTCAATGATTTTTCAATAAAATCAACTCCATACGATTTACGGTTATTTCACGTCATTGCTGATCGCTCACAATATTTTCACCCTTTGAACTTAGAATTTTAACTTAATCACTCACTGCATACGAATGCAAAGCAAAGATACAATTGGCGGTATAATTTACAAATCTGATTCATTTATTTACCACAATTCAATTGTTTACATTTAAAGTTAAATCAAGATGCACAAGATGAATACCTCAATTGTCAGTCAGAATAAAATACTCCCACAGAAGAATTCATCCTTTCTACATCGTGTAGAAGTAAACGTTGTCTTTTACAACTTACAATATATACACAACAAAAACTTGATCATACAAAAACAGTTTCTCCACCACATCTTGAATTTGACTTCAAGATAGACTCTGGGGCTACACTTAAGGTACTAATTAATGATACTTGGAATGAAACTAATGAATATCACAAATTACAATTGAAAGAATCAACATTTGTTCTCTCAACAGCAATTAAGTATAAATTACAATCAAATGGAACAGTAAAACTAACTCGATACCCAGATGTAACTGAATCTAGAATTCTCAAATTATAAACTTCACACTCAATTTTCAAGTCTCTGACACTAAATTTAAAATTCTAGGGACACAATTCCTAGAAAATTATGTTGAATCAAAAAAATGTTCATCTCGCACACTAGAGATAAAACAAAATTACGATACAAAACTCTTGAAATTCTATGATTTTTCAGCAAAATCACCTCCATACTATTCACGGTTATGTCCCGTCATTGTTGATCACTCACAATATTTTCACCCTTTGAACTTAGAATTTTTCTTCGTTCACTGCATACAATTGCAAATCAAATATACAAATGGAACTATAATTTATAAATCTGATTCCTCAATTATACCACTACGTAAAAATGTTTTTTTTTCCATAAAGGATATGAATAATCTTCAATATCGTTATCAATTTTTCATTCAAATACTTATAAAAAACCCTTTAAGTCACCCACTAACACTTGTAAAAGGGTTAATCGGATATGCACAACAAGATTTCTCGCTTATAGACCTAGAGAAGTATGCTGAATCAATAAAATGATCACAAACTAGAGATAAAACACAATTATGAAACAAAACTCTAGAATTTCAATGATTTTTCAATAACTCCATACGATTTACGGTTATTTCACGTCATTGCTGATCGCTCACTATGTTTTCACCCTTTGAACATTTAACTTATGTTAAAGAATGAAAGAATTACTTAAGAGCAATTTAACTTTTTCACTCACTGCATACGAATGCAAAGCAAATATACAAATGGCACTAAAATTTATAAATCTGATTTCTCAATTATAACACTACGTAAAACTATGTTTTTTTCAATAATGGATATAAATAATCTTTAATATCCTTATCAATCATTCAATCAAATATTTAAATAAAATCCTTAAAGTCAACCAAAAACACTTAGGGTTAATCGGATATGCACAATAAGATGTCTCGCTTATAGATCTTCAAACAACGAAAAATGGCATCAAGGAACTCACAGAATTAATGGATGCATATACTTCAAACAGCCATACGCACGGTACATCAGAAACACTCAAGAAACTCTTTTTTTCCTAATCTCACCAAGCAACAGGAACGCGAATACAAAGCACAACAAAACAACGTTTCACATACCATTTGAAATCTCTATGTTCACGGAAACGGATAAAAATTGTCTCAAAATGTTCAATTTCGAAGACACTAAACTGACATAAGCACAGTTTGAACAATTAGCACAACTTTTAATAACATATATATAAACTAAAAAAACTAAATACGGCTGCTTTGTAGTCACGGAAAGAAAGCGTGCACAAAATCGCTCGACTGGAAATTGAAGGTTTCACTCATCTTATAAAGACATATATAAGTTCTGCAAAAGATGCAGATTTATCTGAAGAAGAATTATTAGACTCTATCACACTTTTATTTTGGTGTATACACAGATTTTGGAAGTCTAGTAAGACATATCTTCTCAGATACTAAACTTGTTGCGGAAACGTAGCCGCAATTGATACTCCAATTACCAAAAACACCACGCTACATTTATGATTGAAACTGGTTTCCAGAAAATTTTATAACTATTACAAAAGTACTTTCCGAAACCATACAGAAACTAAAAATTAATCACAACATTATTGAAATCAAAAACCATAACGCAGAAAACAAACCATTCACTTTCAAAAACATCCCAGAGAACACATATACTTCTCTTGAAGCGTCACCCATAGAAAACATGGATGTTATAGTCCACTCACGACCAATGGATACAATTTTTACCGATACCACAAAAACTGATTTTATTTCCACGCTATTAGATTTTGGAACGCTTATTCATCTCATGCTGTAAACACACTAATTGAGGTTGAAAATTGCAATGACAACAATAATGATAATATTTACCACAATAATACTAATACTAATGATACCACTAACAACGCAAATGTTTATGAAAATCACAGACAAAAGGAAACGTGTGAATTCAACTGAATTAACACAAAACTCAGACTTTATAAACACAACTCTTCCACCATTACCAAACATAAATACACCCTTACCACGTTTACAAAGACAAATTTCAGTACAACTTAAAATTGAATCCGTTTTCTTAAACACATCAACTCAACCAATCTTGAGAAATAATCAAAATATACCATTTACTCAACAGTTCATAAATTTTGTTAGAAACATTAATTCTTAAAATGTCCAACAAACAACAAATGCACCAATCCCCTATTATTTACAGGCAGCATCTACGAAAACACCTTCACCGGTTGTTAGACGAAACACACCTTTACTTGGCTTGAGTGGCTTAGTACCCATGCAGCAGTCATCATGACCGTTTGACGGTACTGATCCCACGTACACTACAGAAGATTTTTAAATGCTATTACAGCAAATATGAGAATGAGAGCA
Organism: Convolutriloba macropyga; assembly: GCF_964194025.1. Classification (NCBI taxonomy): domain Eukaryota; kingdom Metazoa; phylum Xenacoelomorpha; order Acoela; family Convolutidae; genus Convolutriloba; species Convolutriloba macropyga. Next base: position 5,056 of record NC_134469.1, read on the forward strand.
AGACCTGAAAATTTTGACTCACCTTATCACGAAGCATGGATTCTTAAACGAATTGCTATGAAACAAACGGCCCTAATGGGTCCAGCACAGCAATGGTACTCACACCTACCATTGGAAAAAAAGAAAAAATGGCAATCGTTCTCCCAAGAATTTCGAAAGACCTTTGATAGATAGACTTAAATTAAGCACAAATTCCACTCTTTCTTTGTGTATAAATAATATATCTTTGGATATTGAAACTTTACAGTAGAGGATGTACGCACAATGGAACAAGATAGCGTGTATGGTATCAACGTAGTACGACACAAGTACTCAAATTATCCAAATTTTAAATTTGAAACACTTGTTTTCAAATTCTGCAAAAAATGTTCACGATCAGGACACATTATTTCCATCTGCACCAATAAAAGATACGTAAAACCACTCGAGAAAACAGATCTCCAACTTTAAATCGACCAATGAAAGGAAAACAAAATCTCCCAAACAAACATGTTACATCAAACAACATGACTGCTAAACCACTTCCTAACCACTTCACCATTTTCCTATTGCTCTAGAAGCAATAGTATGGAAAATCGAGACAGTTCTCGGCACAGAAGGCCTAATAAACCTTTATATACAAATGCAAAACCTTATTAGGGGATTAGTAACTTTAAACCATCAAGTAGAACGGGTTCACCATAACCAAGGCAACCAACTGTTCAGAAAAAATCTAATTATAATAATAGCAATACGTACTCAAATAATTCTAGACCACAATCACCTAATTATAATAGAGACAAAAATCGTTCACGACGACCCTTCTCACGTAATTGCCTTCGAAATGTACGAAATTACATTAATTCACGTTTAGCCAAGGAACAAACAGACGATACAACGTCTAACATAGAAAACACAGAAACACAAAATGTTTCAGAGGACTACTATTCACGTTTATTTCCCGTCATTGCTGATCGCTCACTATATTTTCACCACTTTGAACATAGATTTTTAACTTAATCACTCACTGCATACGAATGCAAAGCAAAGATACAATTGGCGGTATAATTTACAAATCTGATTCATTTATTTACCACAATTCAATTGTTTACATTTAAAGTTAAATCAAGATGCACAAGATGAATACTTCAATTGTCAGTCAGAATAAAATACTCCCACAGAAGAATTCATCCTTTCTACATCGTGTAGAAGTAAACGTTGTCTTTTACAAATTACAATATATACACAACAAAAACTTGATCATACAAAAACAGTTTCTCCACCACATCTTGAATTTGACTTCAAGATAGACTCTGGGGCTACACTTAAGGTACTAATTAATGATACTTGGAATGAAACTAATGAATATCACAAATTACAATTGAAAGAATCAACATTTGTTCTCTCAACAGCAATTAAGTATAAATTACAATCAAATGGAACAGTAAAACTAACTCGATACCCAGATGTAACTGAATCTAGAATTCTCAAATTATAAACTTCACACTCAATTTTCAAGTCTCTGACACTAAATTTAAAATTCTAGGGACACAATTCCTAGAAAATTATGTTGAATCAAAAAAATGTTCATCTCGCACACTAGAGATAAAACAAAATTACGATACAAAACTCTTGAAACTCTATGATTTTTCAGCAAAATCACCTCCATACTATTCACGGTTATGTCCCGTCATTGTTGATCACTCACAATATTTTCACCCTTTGAACTTAGAATTTTTCTTCGTTCACTGCATACAATTGCAAATCAAATATACAAATGGAACTATAATTTATAAATCTGATTCCTCAATTATACCACTACGTAAAAATGTTTTTTTTTCATAAAGGATATGAATAATCTTGAATATCGTTATCAATTTTTCATTGAAATACTTATAAAAAACCCTTTAAGTCACCCACTAACACTTGTAAAAGGGTTAATCGGATATGCACAACAGGATTTCTCGCTTATAGACCTTCAAACAACGAAATAAGCCATCAATGAACTAATGGTTTCGGAAATAATGGAAGCCTATGCTTCAAACTACTTTACGCTCGGTACATCAGAAGCAATCAGGAAACTCCATTTTCCGAATATCACCATGCAACAAGAACGCGAATACAAAGCACAACAAAAAACGTTTCACATAGCTTTTGAAATGTCTGTATTAACAGAAACCAGATAAACGTTTTCTCAAAATGTGCAATTTTGAATACACTAAACTGACATAAGCACAGTTTGAGTAACTAGCACAACTTTTAAAAAACTTATAAATATTGCTATGCCACATCTAAATTTGATGTAAGAAAGATCAGTGTTGAATTAAACCTACCTTTAAAGGCAACAGCAGTATTTAAAAAGCGAAGAGCTACTCGTTTACCCCTGCAATTACAAGAAAGAGTACAACATTTACTCGATATACTGACACATTTTGATATCAATGCACCTTTAAACACAGATCCTCTCATTACGGGAAACACATTTATTAACCAAGTAATCATACTCAAAAACGGAGAATCGATAAAAATCGTCCTAGAACCTCGTCAACTAAAAAAATGATTAACGAAACCAACTACGGTTGGCCAATAGAGCCGATACAGATCATACTAACACGCATCAAAGTCCCTGTTTTCTCTATAGCCGACATGAATAGTGCGTACAATCCAATGCCACTAGATGAACCGTCACAACGACTCACCAATTTTGTCATTGTAGGACAGCAATACTGTTTTAAACGCATGTCTTACGGTACTTTTATCGGCCCAGCCGCCTTTTCATCTTTTATGAGTAGTATCCTTTAAACACTAATCCGTAAAAACAAAATAATCACAGGTCTTGATGATGTTTTTAGTCAATATACCACGACATACACAATGTTACAAGCATTAGAACAATATCCCTTTTCTGTTAGAAATGAAAATCCCCAAGCTGCTCCTGACAAATGTTTTTTTACCTGGAATCAGTCAAAGTCTTAGGACAAAATTACAAAATAACCACATACATCCACTAAAATTCAAAATAGATGGACTCATAAAATTAAAATCACCAAAAAACAAAAAAGAAATACACAATTATATTGGAATTTTTTCCTTTTTGAGACCCCTCTACCTTCAACTTAGAGACACGGTAGATTTAAATGGACTCCAGAACTTCGACAGACATTTGACAGAGTTAAAAAGGAACTTAAGGATGGTTCACTCCCTCTCGCAATTCCTAATTCAGAAAGACACTTTTATATTCTATGCGATGCCTCAAACTATGGCATTGAAGCTGCACTACTCAAAAAAACAATTTGGGAAAATGGAATTAGTTTCCGCAAACTCTCGTTTATTTTCTACCAGAGAACTTAGACTCTCAATCATTCTTTGTGAATGTTCAGCAACAATTTACGCACTATCTGATTACCGTTTCCTCATCAAAGGATCACAACACTTTATTATACTCTACACTGACCATAAGCCTATTCTCATTTTGTTCCCACAAAAGAACAAACCGAATCACAGAGTGTGAACAAACCGAATCCAAATTTCAGTTGATCTTAATAAAATTCCCAAATTACACATATTTTGGACGGAAGGTAAGAAAATTTCACTTCCAGACCTATTAAGTCGTTCACTTACGACCACAACACAGGACGAACATCGTCTATGGACGATGGAAATCCACTACTCAATAAAATTTGTTATGACACATAACCAACAAACACAACCGATACAGTGCTACTATGCAGTTCAAAAGAATAATTTAATACAGTGTCTACAGAAACTAGTGTAGATTCACTACACTTTCCTATATACTTACAAATCAAATATAACTGTTTTAAAGTACAAATTGAAATCAATCTCTATCTCACAGTAACATAACAAGAATTCAAAACCAAAGCCCAATCTTTAGAAAATACTCATTCTTACAAAATTCAACAATTGAAACAAAATCAACCGAATTAAGAATTATATCCTATTGTAAAGCATACAGAAGGTACAATAAATACAAACCAAACAGAACCACTTACATCAGATAAATACAAAAGCAATTTACGCTCACTTCCAGCAATGGTTGACTTTATACCTAAACCACCAGAAAAAAAACAATTATTTCTATATTGAACAAACGGAAAAATCTTTTATATTCTTAACAGAAGTTCAACAGCAAGATCATGTCGTAGGACAACTCCTTCTTTGGAAAGATGCAAAAATTACCCCGTACCCCTTCATTAACAATCCGAGCAAATAAGAGACTGTTAATCTACTATGGACGTTTCCAGGATTTAAGCATAAATGAAGTCAATCATCTCTTATATTATAAACAAGAAACACAATTGCCAAAAATATTTCCACCACTTTCTCTTCTTTCAAGAGTTTTTCATCTTGCACATTTACGTGACCTTTTAGTCCATCCCGGACGTGAGAAAACCTATGCTACAATAACGGAAAATAACTATTTCCCAAATATTAAAACATGGATAGCAATACTTACACAAGATTGCCTAAACTATCAAACGAGCAAATCCATGCCAAACCTCCTCATGGCTCCAGAACAGCCATTCTTAGAGGTTTCAGCAAACTTCAGTCACCGTATTCCAATGGACATGAAAGGCCCATTTTCTCCGTCTTCAGATGGAAAATCTTAATCATATGTCATCGTAGACGCATTCACACACAATGTTGGTCTTCACCCTTCTCCCAAAAATGGTGCAGCTAATGCATTAAATGTATTATTTGACCATTGGATAGTCAAATTTGCAACACCCGATATTTTAGTAAACGATAACGGAAATTAATACATCAACGGTGAATTTGCACACTTTTGCCGCATATACAATGTAAAATTTAAACCAAGCACGCAATATGCACCATGGTCAAACGGACTAGTAGAAAATAGTAATGGACAATTGAAAAAGTTTCTACACACAGTTTTAGATTAAAAGAACGATACATGGTCACAAAAAGCAAAAACATTTCCATTTGCATTTAACTCACAATTTAGAGCAAATCTAAACCTTTCACCATATCAACTCGTTTTTGTCATGAAGCCTTAAAACTAGTAATGTTTAACTTATCTTCCACTACAGATAGTTTTGGCAATTGTAACCCTTCGCAAAATTCACCATGCAAAAAACACACATAATGATCATCTTAATCACCATCCTCAAATTAACAAATTGCAAAAAGGAATCTTTGCACACTGATTTTAAATCGTGAAAAGATACACTCGGAAATTTATATCGAAGTACACAATTATGTAAACCAAAATAAACGTTTACGCACGTTTATTTATCGCCGTTTTGGAACGGTGCAACCACATAAATTTAACACTTATGTTCTTGTTGTAAAAAAAAATCCGCAAAATGAAAATTCAAAAAAGATCCAATCACAAAATATTGGACCTTATAAAATAATTGATTCTCCCACATTAGCCATAGATAAAATAGAAGACTCTTCGGCTAAACAAAAAACGCGCCACAGAAGCAACATTGTACCATTTTATCCCAAAGAACTCTTCGTTCAAAAACAAATGGAGAAATACTTCACCGACAACTCTTTGTTACGACTTCAACCAAAACAATCGAGTATCACAAAGTTCAAATTTGTCTCGTTTAGTCTAGACAAACCAGACTTGCCATCAAATAATGAACCTTCCCTGGCCACATTGTAGTTTGTCTGAAATACCCGAAAAAAGCCCGGAAAACTACAAAATAAGAGATACTCGTTTACGAAAACAACCGACAACAGACTACATAGTCTTTATACCAGAGTAAAAATTTTCGGCTTCACGAACAACGCACTTTAAAAATACATATATGCCACTATTGTGACACACACCAAAAATGCTTCCCTCGCCTCAATTGGCGAACACAAATTAGCATAATACACTAAATAACCCGTAAATAGATATCCACTAAAATACAATTCCATAGTTCTCTTACACGAGAGGGATAATTTGGATAATTACTTCAGCCATCTCCCCCCTGATACTATTTCTTTCACTGGGAAAAATAACAAAGCCCCTTCACAAAGCTAACAAACTTTACGGACTAGCTTTTCATCTGCTACCCTAGCAGAACCACAAACACTCCTCCATCAGTAAACGAAAACGACGAAATTATCGGCCATTCCGACAAAAATGAGAGAAAGTAAATTAACTGAGAACTAAGTTAACAACCGACCCACTGCTCGGTCAGGGAATAATTCCCCAATGTATTTAATTTAGCGAGATATGATTTGTAAAAATTTACCTCACCGAAGAAACGCCGTGGTCAGGCTAAACCGCATTGTCTAAAATCACTTCACAGTTCTCCTCGTTTGCGTTTTAGTTGTCTCTCCTTTCTCTTTTGTTGAATAAAGCTCTAAATTTGAACTCTCTCAACTTCTCTCTTGCTAGAAATCTAATTTTCACTCTATATTAATCTTTGAATTAGAAAAGTTTGTAAGTATTTTAAAACCGCTTTTCAGCAAATAGATAGTTTTCTCATTTTCTCTCTCTTAAATTAAGTACTGTCTTACAGCGCAGTCCTTCTTCCAAACAAGTTCAACCAGCTCATAGTAGCAAAACAGACCAGCTCACAGCAGCAACAATTCAACAAACCAGCTCACAGCAGCAACAATTCAACAAACCAGCTCACAGCAGCAAAAACTCAACAAACTAGCTCACAGTATCTCACACTTCGCTACAGTCTACAACTTTCAGTCTCAGCGCACTGAAAGTTCAAATGTTTTTCATAACAACGGACAGGTATGCGAATTACTTCACAACAGAGACTTGAAGTATTGTTTCGTAGAACCCCATTCGCTGACACTTTCCAATATATTAAGAATTATAAAACAAAACGAATTTGTTTGCAGGATATTTTTTACAACCTAGATCACACTATATTCCCACACTTGTTGTGAATGGATATTTTATATCAGATACTTTAAAATCGAACATATTGCTTTTTTCTATCTTTCAATTTTTTTCACCACAAGCAATGCCCAAAATATAAGAACTTCTCTACACAGATATAGTATACAAAATAAATCTTGACGCTATCCCAGCCTCTCATGATATAAAAACTATTAATGAACTCCTTAAGTTGAATGAACAATACCAACAACTCGCAAAAGAGCAGCTCTCAAAGTAAAATCGAATATCCGCATATTACAATTTCGTTCGGTAGAAAAGATTATACAATTGGAGAATTGTTAACTGTTTTTTCTACTGATTTTTTAGATCTCATCTATCAACACATTGTCCTCCCACCAGAGTCAACCTTCGCAGCAATCCAAGTTATTATACCTTCTTGGAATTTACTAATTATTGTCCATCCATCTTTTAATAATTATAATATATTCTATTGTGATAATTTCCCCGCTCTGGGCCTTCGACTAACGTCACAATTGCGTCCTCTGATCAGCTATCCAACACTAACCCAAGAGGTACCCCAGTCTTTGAATCACACAGTTGCTCATATAGTGATATCACTAAACAATCCAGCCCCACAAATGCATCGTTTAAACTCTTTAAAAAGAAAGCACACCAAAGAGCACCTATACTCAGTCAATACCAATCCCAAATCAGCAGATCGACCTCGTCTTACCGGACAACCCCCCCCCCCACTTTACCCCTCAGTCGGTAATCACATATCCACCTATCAAATTCAAGCGCAAATACACCAAGCGCAAACACAACAACAACAACAACAACAACAACAACAACAACAACACTTAAATACACAAACATCATTGCCATATTCAGGCTTCATTGCAAACGCAAAATCACATAATCTCCACTTATACCTGCTCCACCACGAGCACAACCAGAATCATTCAACGATTCAAGCACACCACAATTCTCCACTCAACCAATCAATTTTGCGAAGACAAAAAAACTAGTAGCACTGAATTGCCACAGCCAATTCACACTGCTTCTGATATAGACGTTACAACACAAGATATCAGTCTTATCTCTGGCATTTCCATTTCTGATCCACTTAGTTCTCAATTCTCGTCACCTACCTTATCACAAGTTGCAAAGAATCCATTTAATCCACCACAAGGACCAGTAACTAATATTGAGCGTTTACTTTCACAAGCTCACTAGAACCACTCATTTAATATAGTCAACTCACCTCCTTCTTTTAAAAGCCTATTTTCACTTAGTTTTCAAGGTACAGCACATATGATCACTCTCAGCTCAAATTCACCCAAACCAGACCCAGATCAACATTCTCACCATCGAATTGGGAAACAAACCGATACTACTCAAACCTATCCCACTCTACCATTAAAATTTGATACAGAATATGTTGTTCCCCCAGCCACCTTATTGGAGATCACAATAACGATGATAACTACATAATTGGGCAAAACAATAATCTTTAAATCATACAAGATCACACCATACAAAAATAAACAGCACACGAATTACTTAAACAATCTAGGATCACTTTCTCAGTCGAAATGTAGTCGAACAGGACAAATTACTTTTTCACCCAAAAGCTGCTGCCTCACCTATTTTTTTGGGTAAAAACAAGCCCATCAACCTTTATTTGTCAAGAGATACACCATAAATTTGACAGATACACAAAATCACTGCATGACATTTCGTTTTCTCCAATCCTCACTCCGGGCTCTCTTACACATGTCCATTATAAATTGAATCAAAATTCTGATCAACTTATTCTTTTCATATACAACCCCCATAAAACAACCAATTAAAGTTGATAATGGCATTATTTCATCTCCCAATTTAGGAGTTCAGGATCTAATAGTAACCCACTATGATTGCTCCCCACAGCATATCACAAATATATAGTATAATAAGCTCAATAAATTTGGCGAATGTAAGATCAAACCGGCAGATTTTCAAATTATCCCTGCCCAAGTTTCCATCTTCTCACAACTTCGAAAACTTCAAGTACGCGCATACGCCATATATGCTGAACTCGACAAGGAAAGCTTTTGCCACAAAATCTCACTTAAGAGAGGCGTCCGGTTTGATCACGATAAATGGCATGTTAATAAAATGGAAAGTACCTTTCTTTCCCACAGAAGTTGAAGCTCGTAGAGAACTTACATACGTTGGTCTCATAAGTAAACACCACTATCACCCCCAAAATATTAATGTTTGATGAATTAAACGGTTCACGCTGGCCAGCTAATATCGAAGCCAAACAAGGCCGTTTAAAATAAGATCGCTATCGCCCTTTTGCTTTCCATTACGGAAATATAGACTATAATTATTTAGACTATAATCTCTAATGTCACATATAATCCTTCGTCAAATTGTCCAAGTAAAAACCCAGATTATCATGAATATCATGTCATCCATACACTAGGATGGTCACGTCAATTAACTAACATCACGCTTAGTTTTGATGTAAAATCATAAAGAATTTATCACGGGAAATTACGTATTGAATGCAAACCAGAACAAGTCTACCGCCCTCAAAATCACGCCATTAAATCAACAGTCATGTGGGAACCTAACAACTATCGTCGTATTTTCGACGTTGGTAGATCATCAGCAGGCACTAAAAATTCACTGAAAGTTTAGGTGATTGAGTAGCTCACCCTGTAGCTAAAAGTTGAATTTCCACCAGAACGTAAGCTGGTAAATCCGATCGACAAAACTTTGTAGCAGATGGAGATAAACAGAAATCTCCTTGTACAACCAGACAGAGACTACAGACTACTAGCGACCCTCCAACTGGGAACACATCCTCACTACGAGACAGTGAGAGACAGTTGGGTACTCCGAGAGGACTGACGTTACTGGCCAGCACACCCTGTAACTGGCACCTCTACTGACTGCACTTTTGAAGTGGACAACTTACTGACGACATTGGTCAAGCTCTACTGACAGGGACTCCAGACGACGACACAGGTCAAAATCTCGCTTCAACGACGACTCGACTCTTCACCCTCTTCTACAACAAGGACCACTCATCCAACGTATTTCTGCCACAACTCACAGATTCGGATTTAAAACTCTTAACCCGGGATGGATGTAGCCGTAGAAATATTGGATGTACACCTTCAGAGACTGAGAAGTCACTATTCTCTTTTATATAGAGCTAACTCCACTAACTATATTCAGTCTAAAAGAGTAGTAGCGCAATATGTAAACCTCTGGCTCCGGTGTTAACTCTTTTATACATCGTTATTATTGAAGTATACCTCCAATGTTTTACAGAGTCGGTTAGTCCTAGAGATATAGGTTAGCCTACTTCGCGCTTAGAAATAAGTAGCCCCAGCTCTTTATACCTTAAGGCTATAAAATGAGCCCATTTTGGGTCTGCCTTGATATATATATATATATATATATATATATATATATATATATATATATATATATATATATATATATATATATATATATATATATATATTTAAATATAAATATATATACATATATATATATAAATATGATTTGCTTGTGCGTGTGCGTGTATATGGCAAGGTTTGTGTGTGTGTGTGTGTGTGTGTGTGTGTTGTGAGTGACTGAATTAGTACTTGTACTGTACTTACGTGGCATTTTGTGGAGCAATCAGCGCTTGTATCTCTTTTTTTAATCAACAATTTAGTTAGAGTTTGATTGTAAAAATTATAACATACGTAATCCGAAAAAAAATGCAATCTTTATTGCAGCAAAATAAGTTGCGGGAGCAAAAACAACTGTCATGCCAAAAAAGTTGAAAGGAAATATTTTCGGAATTTTGATGCCTGTTTTCTGTATAGGTTAGAACAAAACCTTAGTCGCCCGAGGGACATAGCGCCCTGACAGGGGGGCACTTCTGCCCGAGGCGCGAAGGGGCCTGGATTTTTTGAAAACTATTTCATTTGAAATACAACGTTTTCGCCGCTTTTGGTTTGCTAAGTACTTTAGAACTTAATCTTAGTCCCACTCGGGTCTCGTGGCCAGCACTAGGGCGCTTGCACTCTCCTTCTAGTGCATTAAGACCCTCGGGCGACAAGAAAACTTTGTACTAATAAACACTTAGAGAACCAAGGGTACAATGTCATTAGTCGCAAAAATTTGAAGCACGGGAGCTTTCTTTGAAATGACAGATCATAGAATCAAGGAAGTAAATAAAGTAAGTAGTAATTTAGGAAATTATGATGAAGGCGAAAAAGAGACATTTGATTATGATTCAGTTGAAAAAAGAGACATTTGCAATTGGTTCAAACCGCTATAGGTAATTGGCAGCTTTGCTATCGAAAACAGAGACTATTGCTTTTTTTCGTTCCGGTATATTTTGAAAAAAAAAAACCTTTCAAAAATTTTTTGATAATCTGCAATATTTTACTCTAAATTTCATTTTCAAATGAAACTTATTGCAATCATTCCTTTTGGTTCTCTAAATACGTTTAAAATCTAAGAACACAGTAAGGGCGACTAATGTTTTCTTCCCAAAATATACTTAGAGACCAAAAACAACAGAGAGATAAAAAGTTTTATGATTAAAATGTTTCTTTTTGTAAGAGACAATTAAGGGCTATAATTTTCCTAATGCAACCGCTTAACCAAACTGACCTCGTTTTTCATAACCGCTTAAAGAACTCCATGCCCTAGGAAAGATTTGCCAAAACTTTTGTAATCAGTTTCCTTAACTAGGCAAAAAATTTTAAAAATGGGCAAACGCTTTCCAAAACTGAACCAAAGAAAAATCATTGCAAACAAAAAAGCACTGAAAAGCTTTAAAAAGAAAAAAAATCAGCCATGCAATTTTGAAAAAGAGGAAACTAATCTGGCCACAAAAATAATCAAAAAATGGCTGACCTCACTGTGTCCTAATTCATCTCGAAAACCATTTGAGAAGGAAAATTAATATGTGTTATGTACCTGCAAGGGTAAAAGAGGAGAGACAGAGAAAAGAAAATTAGGTTAATTTTTGATACATTTAGATATCAGTAAAAAAATACACTAAAAATCACGGTTTCAACAATTTTGTTAACATTGAAACAAAACAAAAAGAACCACTTGCCACTTATGTGTTCTAACTCTTAACACTTAGGTGTTGAGTAAAACAAAGTATACGCAATAAGTTCTATTGCACTTAAATTTTAACGATAATATCTTAAATAAACCATTCAACATTTGATGTGCATCTAAGTTTTATATTCGTTTTCGAAGATCCAATCAAGAAGAATTTTTCATGAACATTTTTGTTGCTACTGTACTCTTAACGCTTCGTCAAAGCCGCTGCATAATATTCATTCAAAATTGAATCATGTTTTCTTGTTGAAGCATGCGAGCGATGGTTTCACGCTGAAGTATAGGAATAACGTATTAGGATCGGAACACATTAGTAATAAATAATACGTTGAAGCATTTCGAGTAGATAAAAGACTATCAGTTTACTTTCTCAAATCAAAAAGTATTTGTTTTTGACTAGAGATTATGTAGTATTAACTTAGTTTAGCTTTTCATCTTCCTTTTGATATAAAAAACATTCGAAAAATAGCATTTATTGAAAATTTTTTACAATAGGGGATGCAGTATGAACATTTAGTTTTGGTTTTATTTTATCTTAATGATGTAGATAACATCTTAAGATTATTATGGTAACGTAGGAGATATTTGATCCATTAGCTATAACATTAAATTTACAAAAATTGAAACTTTTACAAAAATTTCCAAAAATGAAAAACTGAACAATCAATTTTAACGCTTGAATGTTACAAAAAATTGCCAGCTTTTGGCATATATTGGATTAAAATATTGTATCTGTTAACTTTCCAAGAAAAAACATCAGCTTTTTTGCTAACTTCCAACATAAGTATTTTGTTCCATTGGAATAAAAGGTATATATGTTTTTTGGTTACACGAATTCCACATACTTTGAAAATTTCTCCGATGGAAAAAATGCTTGTACACGTGAAACCAGAGGGCTCAGACATATTACCAGGCATTAAAAAATGATCAAAGACAAAAACAAAAAATTGTAATTAATTAAATAAAAAGCGATTGTTTCAACATTCAACTATTCCGTGAGCTAAAAATCAGACATACTGGTCCTTGTCAGCAATCTCGCGTTTTTTAAGTATATATCAGAAAATTTCAACCTTTCAGCTCAAAAATTTTTCAGCTTGTTTTAGCAATTAAAAAACAGAACTTAAATTAACATTGGAACATTAAATCAATGGAATCTGCAACAAATGACGATACAACACCAGTTATAAATATTGACCACATAAACATTAAGATTTACACTGAAATTCATATGGTGAGTTTTTTCTCTTTCAGTTTTTTATCTTCGCTTTTTCTCAATTCTTCATTTTTTTTACAGTTGAAAACTGCAAAAAAACCAACGCTCAAAAAATGCCGTGTTTAATTAAATGGGTAAAAGTATTTCTGTGAAAACAACGCGATGTGAGGTGGTAGAAACATGATTCAACGATTTTTTGTCTATAGGTACCCCCTCCCAGACGATAAATACACGGTCTGGACCAAACTTTTTGTTCGCAGTATTTCAACTCATGATCTGGCATCAACGAATCATAGTCGCGAAAAGTCTGATGTGCACGCCGTAATTTGAATCATAATTGGACTCAACCGAATCATAGTAAATCTCGCAAAATCTTCGCAAATTGCCCTAATTTGGTTCAAAAAAGCGAAAAAATTCGAATCACAGTCGTTTCTCTTTTTTAATGTTAATCATTGTCTTTTCTTAAGATTTCGTTTTCAGTATGTGAAAAACTTATACGTTTAAATGGAAATTGGGTTCATTTGTTTTGATTCAAATGAGTATGAGCAGTATCCTTTTTTCGATTAGGTTTGCCTAATTTTATTGTTCCGCCGACGTGAATCACATTCCATTTTACTTAGTTAAGGTTCAGGTAGGTGTTAATTGTTTTATAATCGTGTTTATCTGAACTGCCTTGCCACTGCTGAGAATAATCCTAGAGCTCACTCTAATATAGGATGGGCGGCAAACCAGTTGATATATCAACAAAGCTTTTATGATCTAAAATCTTTATGCTTATCTATTTGATGATATTGATTTCAGGCATTTATTCCCGGAAACAATTTTTTTCCAGTATGTTAATCAAAATAAATCAAACTGCAAAACCAGCAACAAAAAAGCAGCCTAAACCTCATGCAGTACAACACATGTAGATTTTATTGGATAGGAAATATCATTTTTACAACCAAACAAATATTGATGGAAATGCTTTTTCTAAAAATCAGAGAGAAAAATACTTTTGTTATGGGCTGATGCATTTGACGCTTATGATCTCAGCTCTGAGCTGCTTGAGACCTATTATCTTAACCACTTGTTTTGGCTTTGCCCGGATCTGAGTGTCATAATAATTCATTACTGAATCATGAAAATTCCATTTTGAATTTTTCTATTTCAAGAATAATTGACAGGGCATTTTATAGCCTGATAATTTTAAATTTCAGAAACTCGTTCTGATTTTTTTCTTCTCTGACTGAAAAATAGACTGGGTTCGGTCTGCACAGAATGAAATTTTGATGAGTCATGCACTGAATTTTTTCTGGACAGCCTAAAATCCAGTCTGATTTTTTTCTGCACATTAAGTTTTTCAGCCTATTCTTTGTATAAAGAAAAACGTTGTCTGAACTGAAAAAAGGTTCAATTTATTGAAGTACATAATCTGAAATATTCAAAATCGCAGTTTTTGAGAAAATTCAATAAAGTTTGAGTTTATGCATGTTTTTAACAAATCGCGAATAGGAGCAATAGGAATACCCGAGCTCTGGATCCGGGGGGGGGGGGGGGGGTATTTATATTTTTATCTAACGAACTGGCTGGTTATACATAACGAACTTGTTTGTTATTTATATTTATATTTATGAATAACGCACCACACCCCCTCCCCCCATCCGTTTTAAGCAGGAGTCTTCGGTGGGGGGGGGGGGGGGGTATTTATATTTTATCTAACGAAGTTGCTTGTTATTTATATTTATATTTATGAATAACGCTTAAACTTATGAATAAATCATAAAAATAAAAATACCACCTTCACCACCACACCCCCCCCCCCCCCGTTTCAACAAGCGTGTTAACTTTGAACATTCAGACACTATATTGAACTTACAGTGGAAAATGTTTTATCATCTCGTAGTGGGGGGGGGGGGGGGCAGTCATCGTCATCTCGTATTTAATAAAAGTTGAAATATCAAAAGTTGAAATACCCCCCTTCTGATTAGTTGAGAGTGCTCTCTCCCCCAACTGCTTTTTGAGTGAAATGTTCCTCGCTCGAAACGGAGAATTGCTAAATTGCCATCACTTTCAATACTAATAGCAAGGTTCTATTTATTCTAATTTTCAAGTCAGTTAGTTCTGAAGCTAGTGAATCTTCTGATAACTAATCAGAAACCCCCCCCCCTCCCCCTTCCCACTACGAGATGAAAATGACTTGTGCCCCCCCCCCACCATGGTCTTTTTAAACTATTTTGTAACGTGTCCTCACACGATTTTACTTGGTTTTTGCCTGATCGTGCGACATGTTTACCAAAATTTGCGATTTTCGAAAATTTCATTTTTACTATGATTTTACTCTGATCAGAAAAACCAACAAACTAAGTCTGTCCATAGACGATTCATGAAAAAAATGTTTCTGGGTTTTGTCTGCACATAATTCGAGGTAAATTTACCCTTAGGTCACTCTGATTCAGGACTGATTTAAGGTTTTACCATTGGATTGTAAGGAATCAGTACTGATATACTATGACACTCGGGTCCGGGTGCTCATTTGTCCTTGTGGTAAATTATACAAACTGCCGCACTTGGGTTTCAGAGCATTGAATCAGACTTGAATCCGCACATTTCAATTATAAACACCAAATTCAATGCCAAATTTTACGAGTTTCCGGTTGTTAGAGTATGCACTCTAGCAATTGAGTTGTGACCATAAAATGGAGCTGGAAATGATAGCAGCTCAATTTAAGAGAGCACAGTGAGTCTCGCAGTGTGGACCAGCTGGCTCAGTGGAGAGCACAGGATTGCAATCAATTAAGAGATTGTAGGGTCGCAAACCACAAAGGTCCCAAACTGTACTCTCACTATAATAGTGTTGACATAGGATCAACATAACGAGCAACAGTTGCTCTAATACCAGTTTTTCTAAGCATAACTTTTGTTCCTTATGATTTTCCTCGTTTCAATTAGTTCGCTCAGACTAAATGTTTCAAGGAATGTCTGTGAAAAATTATTTGGCGTTATATAACTTGTAGGTAATTTAATCGTATTCAAGCACTTGATAATTTTCAGGTATTCGCCACTCAGATTTGACGAAACGAATTGCTACACAAGTTGAAATCTAAACTTTAACTCACTCAAAATTGCGAATTGGGAGTTAAACTAGACACATTGTTTTTCATTCGAAATATTTTAAAGTATATTTTCCCACTAGATGTGAACTTTAAACACTCAATGTATGACTTTTAGTGACCAACTCCTGAGTGCAACTCCTGATAACAATTAACACCATCATGCATCTGCTCAATCAACTCTTTTACAAAGTCACCTTCAATTTAACTGAATTCTTTTTTTACTTTCCTTATAATTTCCGTCAATTCTAAGCAGTTTCTTCAAATCCCATATCATTGGTTGAACCGAAAAAAAAACAATCGGCAAACTTCTCTCCTGGTGAACGAATGAGTTAGGCTCTAATATTTTACACATAATTTTCTGAATTTCCTGCGACTTTACGCTAATTTTTGGGCATGTCACTTTGAAAGTTGTGTTTCCAGTTTTCCCATCTCATCGGACAGCATTGGTCAGAAGTAACTCATTAAAAAGTTAAAGTTTGCTGTTGAAAAATTGAAAGCTCAGCCAGATGCAACTGGTGACGCTGAAACAAGTGATGCCCTCAGGCTTGCGACGCATATAAAAAATTGTGATTTCGTCGGCAATTATGACATCAATGGTTAACACAACGGGAAAAATACAATACAAGCTTCCCTAGATTTGCTGCAAAATGAATCAATCTCGTTTTTTCAGCGCATCTCTTTCAAGGAACGTAAAATTTTAAATTGCATTGTATTTGTAGTCAGTTATTCCCAAAGCACTTTTGTTAGCGAACTCTGAATAATACTTGAATCAGTATGTTAATAATATAATTACCTGCGACAGCTAACATTTTTACAATTCAAGGAATTTGAATTGTATTGGGCGCTGTCTTTTTTACAGTCCCAGAATTGGATTGTATTGGTGCTCTGTCTTTTTACAATTCAAAGAATTTGAATTTTATTGGGGCGCTGTCTTTTTTATTACAATTCAAAGAATTTGAATTGTATTGGGGTGCTGTCTTTTTTATTACAATTCAAAGAATTTGAATTGTATTGGGGCGCTGTCTTTTTTATTACAATTCAAAGAATTTGAATTGTATTGGGGTGCTGTCTTCTTTATTACAATTCAAAGAATTTGAATTGTATTGGGGCGCTGTCTTTTTTTTAAGATCTGTTCACAAATTTTCATGATTTTTGAAGTCAAATTGGAGTAGTGATTTTGGTCACGCCGAAACAGGAAGTGGAGCGAAAAAGCGAGTGGTTTTGAGGCGTGAATCTTTTTCACACTAATTTTAAAGTAGAGTGAGAAAACGGTGTTTGAACAAAAATTCGGTTTCTCGGTAGTGGTTTTTTGTTCACATGCGGCAATTTCACTCTGATTTTTACTGTTTTTTCGATTTTTTGCACCGGATTTTCTTCTAAATGGTTTTCCCAATCCATTCACAGCTCATTCTAGACCTAGTTTTTTGTTTGAATTAAATTTTCAATTCTCGCTAGTGGTTTTTTTGTTCACATGCAGCATTTTGACATTGATTTTCTGTTTTTTTTTCATTTTTTTGATCTGATTTTTTTTAAAATGGTTATTTCAATTCACTCATAGTCCGTTCTAGGTCTAGATTTTTTGTTTAGTCAATGAAAATTCTTTGAAATGTACGTCAGGACTTGTCCTGCTATGAATTTTTTTAAGATCTGTTCACACAATTTCATGATTTTTGAAGTCAAATTGGAGTGGTGATTTTGGTCAGGTCGAAACAGGAAATGGAGAAAAAAAGCGAGTGGCTTTGCGGTGTGAATTTTTTTCGCTCTAATTTTAAAGTAGAGTGAGAAATTGGTGTTTGAACAAAAATTCGGTTTCTCGGTAGGGGTTTTTTGTTCACATGCGGCAATTTGACATTGATTTTCTGTTTTTTTTTCTTATTTTTTGATCTGATTTTTTAAATGGTTTTCTCAATTCACTCATAGTCCATTCTTGGTCTAGCTTTCTGTTTAGTCAATGAAAATTCTTTGAATTGTACGTCAGGACTTGTCCTGCTATGTTTTTTTAAGATCAGTTCACACAGTTTCATGATTTTTGAAGTCAAATTGGAGTAGTGATTTTGATCATGCCGAAACAGGAAATGGAGCGAAAAAGCGAGTGGTTTCGCGGCGTGAAGTTTTTCGCTGTAATTTTAAAGTAGAGTGAGAAAGCGGTGTTTGAACAAAAATTCGCTTTCTCGCTAGTGGTTTTTTGTTCACATGCGGCAATTTCACTTAGATTTTTACTGTTTTCTTTGATTTTTTGGATCGGATTTTTTTTCTAAATGGTTTTCCCAATCCATTCAAAGTCCATTCTAGGTCTAGTTTTTTTAGTCAATGAAAATTCTTTGAATTGTACGTCAGGACTTGTCCTGCTATGTTTTCTTTTTAATCAATTTTATTGGAGTGATTTTTGAAGCGCGACATGAAACGCGTGAAAAAATTTGGAGTGATTTTGGCGCTGAACAAAAGTGAGGAGCGGAGCGAAAAGAGATTGGTTTTCGTTCATACAGCTGTTTTTGAGAGAGCGAGAAATTGATGTTTGAAAAAATTTTCTGTAAGCGAGCAAAGTTTCTTTGTTCACGGGCGGCATTTCAAAGCAGTTTTTTTCATTTAGTTTGGTTAAGAGGTTTGGTTATGATTTTGTTTGAATTTTAGGCTGGTTTCGGTAGTGCTTTGAAGGTTTTTGGAAATTTATGTGAATATTATTATAATTCGGAGGTTTTTAATGTATTTTGCTGATTTTCGGGCTATTTTTTGCGTTTTTTGACGATTTCTTTGTGTTACTGGCTCAAATGGTTATTAAAGAAACGCCTTCCACTCGAGCAAATTTATGATAACCTTTGGTTACAACTTTGTGGGTAAGAATCAATTTTTTGTTGAGAAATGTAACAAAGAATGGAGAAAATTGGAACTATTTTTCTTAATTTTTTGCAGTTTTTCTTTTTTTCTGTTTTTAGCTAAGTTTCTTAGCCTATTATGACTTGCCTAAAGTTTTGCGAGCATCTGTATACCCTATTGGCTGAGGGGAATTTTTCTTTTGATTTATAAATTTTTGAAGTTTTACAAAAATTTGATAACTTTTTCCAGTTTTTCAGTGAAAGTTGTTTTTAAGAGCTTTCTTTTCATATTTTAGCCTAAAGTATTTTTTTTTCAAAATTCACATAAGTAAGTACTAGTACTTTTAGTAAGTACTAGTTGTTTTGATGAAGTTAATTTGGCAGAGATAATTTTTTCGGGATCTCAATTTATAACAAACTTTGATCAGATTTTTTATAATATTTTAACAGATGTGATTTTATTGTCTTTACTTTTTTGTTTCATGGTTTTGTTTCGAGATAATCATAAATTAGTGAATGCATGTTTTGTTTGATGAGTAGTTGGATGGCGTTTAAATGAATTTTCACTTCGAGTCGTTTCCGGAATTTCTTCCGGCTATGTTTTTTTTAAGATCTGTTCACACATTTTCATGATTTTTAAGTCAAATTGGAGTAGTGATTTTGTTCACGCCGAAACAGGAAGTGGAGCGATGAGCGAAAAGACGAGTGGTTTTGCGGCGTGAAATTTTTTTGCTCTAAATAAAGTAGAGCGAGAAAACGGTATTTGAACAAATATTCGCTTTCTCGCTAGTGGTTTTTTGTTCACATAAGGCAATTTCACTTTAATTTTTACTGTTTTTTCGATTTTTTGAATCGGATTTTTTTGTAAATGGTTTTCCCAATCCATTCATAGTCCGTTCTAGGTCTAGTTTTCTGTTTAGTCCTTGACAATTCTTTGAATTGCACGTCAGGACTTGTCCTGCTATGTTTTTATTATTTTTGTAAGATGTTTTCACACCATTTTTCATGACTTTGAGCTTTGAAAACGGGATAAACAGTAAAACTCAGCGAGCATCAAGTTTCATTAGAGGCCCCGAGTCGCGTTTAGTACTCCAACAAGCACATAGAGTGGTGAAGCTACTGAGAAAGGCGCAATTCAAGATTAAAAGATCATTTTCAGGAGTTTTTACGCCCAGAAGGCTGCAATTTTTCGCATTTTTTTCTGTCATTTTTCAATTTTTTGTTGGACCAGTTTAAAATTGAGGTTTGTCAAAGTTGATAAAGGTCTTTTGCAAGATTGTATTACTTCTTATTGCCATTTTCACAGCTATCTGTCTTGGTACTTTAAACGTAAACACGCAAATTTTTACTTATATTTACAATTTTTCTCATGTTTTTTGAAAATTTTTATCATTTTTTGAGGTTTTTCAGCCCTTGGTGGTTTACTATCATTCTTTTGAAATTAAAGGACAGCTAACTTTTACTAGGTCCAGAAACTTGAAAAAATTGTAGCCTTAACATCGTAGGAGATGATTGCACTGGCAAAAATGTAAAGAGCCAAGCGAACAGATACAACTCAACTTCGTGGACAATCAATACTAGACAATCAAAGTCAAGAATTCTTCTTCTTCTTGGCAGCATTCGACCGTTTCAGTAACTTCCTGACGGCAAAGTGTAGTCGGGGGGTACAACTATCGATTATATAATACACTTCATCGAAGACTATTTTTCTAATTTTGGTGTACGAAGAAACATCAGAGTAGATCAAGCACGTAGCCTAATCGGCACTCAAATTAAACACTTTTGCGATAAGCAGCACAACATTAAGCTAAGAGAAGCAACGGCAAAACATCATCGTGTAATCTGTCTAGTAGAAAGAATGACATGGTCAGTTAAATTAGATTTATTGGCAATACACGTCAATCAGCATGAACAAAACAAACACTAACTTCCCCTGTATAATTTCAGACAGAAATTATCAGATTCGTACTTTAAACAAAAAAGCAAACACATTCAAATACAAAAAAGTACGCTTTGGCCAATCACCTAATACGCCGAATAAAAACATAGCATAGCATCTGGAGTCCGATACCCTAAAGTGGTATATCTTATTTAGGTGTTTAAAATTTTATTAAGATGTTTAGATGCAGAAACGGAGAAGTAGTAACTGTCTCAGTGAAACGAACAGGGGAGCAATACTGACTATGAAAACGACAATGAGTAGATCAGAAACAGGAAGGCGAAATTAATCAAAGATGCGACGATTAGTTACAATAAGAAACCCGGTTTAGGCAGCAGATACTTATATTCTGATGCCAAAGTCGACCAGTTTCCCGATCAGAGGAATGAGCTCCAAGTGCGGTAGCTAAAAAAGTGGGCCCAAAGAAGAGACCAAAGGTGCACTTGGACAAATTTTTCTAAATACTGGCTCCAGGAACTGGAATTGAGTCTAATGCAACAACACCTAAAATTCTCTGGTACGGCTTACCAGCGGTTTGGGTCAAGATCTGTTTTTTGGCAAAGCTCATTGATAAAGAAGAACGGTCGACTCCACTAGTGCCATACGCCGAACAAAGAACTGATCATCATGTACTGAAATCCACAGAGGAAAGCCCACCCTGCTGAACTGCACAAACGAATTAACGGTGTTATATTGATGAATTGATGAAAGGAAGGAAACAAGGTTCAATCAACGACGGCAAATGAAGACTCAGAACACACATATGCAACGAACCCTTAATATTAGGAAGCCAAATATAGAGCGCACAAAAAAGATGTTCGGACCAGAATTCAGTTTCTTTTAAAAGTCTCAAAACAGACCCCATCCAAAAGAAGAACACCATCTACATGTGTCAGAAATCCATGCAGATCCGCCTATTAGGCATTCGACGAGAAGTAGGGAGGTACGAAAACCAAAATTCTTTGGTTATGGTGACGTAGCAAGTGACAAATGCATGAGTACCACATACCTGGCGGTCTATACCCCCACCGCCAACCAGATCATCAGTAGAACATTCAGTCAAAATAGCCATTTTGGACTTTATCGCTACCATCGCTACCATCGCATCACTAATTTAAACTCAGCAAAAAACGAATCTCTGGAGCACATGGTCAAATTCCGCTTTGCAGAACAACTCTACGTAACAGCCAGTTAGTACTCTACGTATTTGGGGGAACAAGTTGGAGACACTTAACAGCCGCATTTGGTCCTCACCTAATTAACAGTATGGTATAACACAATGATAGGATTAACGCAACTTTTTAGAGCTCAATTTAGCGATCAATATAACAAAACCCCCTCAGTTCTGGTGAGTAACACTAATATTTGTCTGAGCGACTTCAGAAAGATCAAGCACAAGAAAGATGAATTACTGACTCTCGTTCTCATTATAGCAGTATGCTTAAATGAACATTAAAATTTTCTTCTTTCTTAGAATTATTATTGTTACGCTCACTATTGTTCTGTTGTGTTACTTTCGCCACCCCACTACAATTTTGTTGTGATAAAACAAAGAAAAATCTGAAGACAAATCTTCCTCACGAGAGAAATATGGTATACGCGACTCAATTCAGATATCTAATATAATTGACACTCGCGCTACCAAATAGAATTGTTTGTGTTTATACCCATCAGGTAAACTATTCATACTTACCTTTTAAACTGCAGTTGGCCTTGTGATATGTAACCCCTTAATTGGTACTCAATCTCTGTTAGTTGGCCTTTTGTCTGGTCATACAGAAAAAAAATGTTAATTGTTTCCCGAAAAACGTCCGGACTGGAACAGTTTACAAATCATTGCTGTAACTCTTCTTTTTTACTTCCTACTAGCATAGCCTACAAGTAGAATACACTCGATCCTCGCGTGATTTTCAAGATTAGTTCACGGCACATCAATCTCTTGAAAGTTGAAAGTGGTATGCATATACTTTTGGAGTCTTCATAATATGTGGTCATGCATTCTTCTAGCTCTAACATCAGGTATCAACTAAATGTTGAAGATTAGTTCTATCCTATACACTTGGGTTATCACTACTACACTGGAGTTGTAGTAACATGTGTCATTAGTGAAACATAGTTAGCCCCTCTTTTTTCAATTATTGCAAATAAAAGTCACCAACTTGAGATCGCCAGTCAACAATGGTCGCAGACGGCTGTGAGCATTGACCATTTTAGAAAGGCGTTTTATAAGAAAAGGATCGTTTTGCAAACATTTGAACATTTTGAGAGGTATCGATTGTCCTTAATCGGTTACTTAGTAGTAAGTAACAGCTTTGCGATATTATTTTCAGGAGACATTCGCTCTTAATAGATCTTCTAGGATCCAG
The DNA here is from genome assembly GCF_964194025.1 of Convolutriloba macropyga. Taxonomy (NCBI): domain Eukaryota; kingdom Metazoa; phylum Xenacoelomorpha; order Acoela; family Convolutidae; genus Convolutriloba; species Convolutriloba macropyga. Next base: position 28,438 of record NC_134469.1, read on the forward strand.
ATCGATTAATATATTCGATCTTAACTCAATTTGATTTGTGAAATATTATTATTTTTGCCTCAATTTCATAATAAAAATTTGTGCGAGGCTTTTAAATAAAGCTATGCAAGATTTCACTAAAGTTTGTTGACGCATTTCAGGTACCTCTCTGCACTTTCATAATGTTGGTCAATGCTTACTTCATTGCAACTGTTTACATGGAAAAGAGTCTTCATAAATTGGATTATTTCCTTATTACATTCCAGGAACATCTTTTGTCTGCACTGCTACCAAGTTCACAAAAGCAAAACTTTGACGGAAAACTCTTTTTTGAAAAAGATATTTCGTTTCCCACATTGAGATCCTATACCATGGTGAGCTCTGCGCAGACCGTCTTGAAGCGCACAGGGGGAAATTACGCTTAAAACTACAGGGTCTGGATCAGCATCCGAAGAAAAGAAAATCTTGTCATTTATGTGAATTAAGTCTGATCAGAGAAGGTTTGTGACGCAAGAAACAGGGATGTTGGCTCTGCCAAGAGGCAACAATGAAGCAGCATTCCGATCAGAGACTCATCTAAAGTCCGATGACTCTGATCAGAAACAAGGAGTCCAGCTGATAGCAAATGCCGGTCCCCTCAAGAGGAAATTTTGATTAACTGAAGACCACGACGTTTCTTGTGGAAAGCTGTCTAAGTTCATCCATTGAGTCAGAAATATGAACTAAGGGGTATGGTAAAAAAAAATTTCTCAACAGTTAGGTTTCGTTTTCATTAGCAATATTTTCAGAATTGGCTTTTCCTTAGATGATTTTAATACTGCAAACACCAGTTTTTATGAAATGAATATATTATAGCAAAATTAAGAAATTTGTTCATAAATAAAACCTTTCTCTGATCAGACTATTTTGAGCGCACTTGAGTCTGATCATAGTCTGATTAAGGTCGGGGCAATGGTCTGAAATTGAGTCTGGACCATGGTCTGAAGATGGTCTAATCATAGTCTGTTTATAGTCTGGACAATGGTCTGAATTTGGGTCTGATCATAAGCGCACTATAGTCTGGACAGTGGTCTGGGTTCGGTCTAATCAGAGGACATTTTGGTCTGGAAAGTCTGATCAGAGATCATTTTGGTCTGGAAGGTCTGATCAGAGGTAACTTCGGTCTGGAAAGTCTGATCAGAGGTCATTTAAGTCTGCATAGTCTGATCATAGCTCAATTTGGGTCTGGACCTAAACCTGGGAGTGTAAGCAGAAGCCACTGTGAGCACACAACGTCTAGACAATGGTTTGCGCTGAGTCTGGCCATAGGTCGTATTGTTATGGAATAGAGATCTTTTTCTACGACTTTTAATGGTAAAAACAAAAAATGAACTTTTACTGATTTTAATCTGCGCCATCGTATTTCTATAGTCTCAAGAATTGTTATAAAAAAAATTCTGAAAATGAGCTGAAATAAGCCGAAACAGCCTATTATTGGAGCTTCAAAACAGGGCCCGCATCGGCTCACACTCTTAAAAAAGTTCAGGTAATTTTAGCTGAACCGTGTTCAGGTAATCAGAATTTCAGGTCAACATCATATGTAAAAGCACCTGAAACATACCTGAACGGTGTTTCAAGTAAATTATTTATTAGCTGAACAAGTTCAAGTGTGGTAACCTAATAGAACTTTTTATTGCAATCAGCAGCGAAGCAGCAACGGTTCAGTTATATTCAGTTGTTTTTCAGTTAAATTTACCTAAACTTTTTTTAGAGTGCACCATTACCTAGAAATTTTACTAGCATGTTTATATAAGGAAAATTGGCATGAAAAACTAAAACTAAAAAGCATAGTTTGATTACAAAAAAAAATGAAACAAATCCAGGAGCATATCTTTAGTTCAAGCAGTCCATATGTTCAAAGTCTTTGCAGAGTGGCATCCAAAGAATCCATAAAAGTTCGAAAGCATCCATAAGAGTCCATAAAGAAGCATGGCAACCCATAAGCAGTAGACGATTCGTAGCAGGTAATCTCAAATCGAGCATTTTTCCTTTTAATACCAAAACGTTGCAAAAATTTTTTGTGTGCTGAAAATATTAAGATTTTGAGGCTTAAATCGGACGAAAATGAGAATTGAAGCAATCCATAGGCATCCATAGTGCTCTTTAGCTACGAAGAACACACCAAGGCCACTGAGCCTTTCAGTTTCGCCTAACAAACAACTTTATACTCTAATTTTACACTACTAAAGTAATAGCAAAAACAACACTATATTCATAATAATAACTTGTATTACTAATATTATTATTATTAATATTATTATTATTATTATTATTATTATTATTATTATTATTATTATTATTATTATTATTATTATTATTATTATTATTATTATTATTATTATTATTATTATTATTATTATTATTATTATTATTATTATTATTATTATTATTATTATTATTATTATTATTATTATTATTATTATTATTATTATTATTATTATTATTATTATTATTATTATTATTATTATTATTATTATTATTATTATTATTATTATTATTATTATTATTATTATTATTATTATTATTATTATTATTATTATTATTATTATTATTATTATTATTATTATTATTACTATTATTATTATTAATATTATTATTATTTTTATTATTATTAGTATTATTATTATCATTATTGTTTTCCCGCTTTATTCTCTGATAGTTACAGGTTCCTATTGGAGCTGTAAAAACTGTCGGTTCTGCTGTGGATATAATTGATGAACACGTTTTTTTTTTCGTATGGAGTTCACGTTGTGGATTAATAGGGATATCTATTGTGATATAAAGATGTATGATATATATATATATATATATATATATATATATATATATCTATACTTGATTGATTTATTGAACTGTTGTTCTAAACTACCTCAAGAAAGAGATAGCGCATTAACACTTTATTCTGGCCACGATTAACAACCGTTTTCTAACGCGCTTTTTATCGTCTGCTATTGAGTCTTAACATGACTCATTAACCGTTTAACCAAAACCTGTCAAACAGGCGTGAAATGATTAATCATGCTAACTAAATTTGGAACTTATGAAAACATGTACAGTAAAATTAGTTATATAACAAAAGTAGTTTTTATAAGAGTTTTTAAATTAATAATTTTAAGTCTGTCTTGCAGTGAGATGCTCAATCTTTGTATAACACTTCCCCCTCTAGGATAAAATTTTGTGTTTACAGAATTTTATTTAATTCCCTTATATCCTCATTGTTTAGTTCCAAAATGGAGTCCGTTCTGGGTGATGATGATGGAGTTCTATATACCGAGGAGCTTTGAGGGCTGTTAACTTGCTCCACTTGGAGTTGTTTTTGGTGTTGTAAGTTCGTACTTTGTTGCTTGCATGAGCTATTTGTAGCGTCGTGCGGTGAATTGGACGAGTCCAAATATATCACTTCTGGTGCTTTGATTGAAATGAGGGTTGTTGTTTCCATTGGAGAAGTTTCCCCTGGGGTTGTTGTCGTGGAACTGTTTCGGCTTGAATGTATTTTTCTCACTGCTTTATCAATTCAATTGGTGCTGTGGGAGAAATCGTCTTGGTACGTTTCGACTATATCTGGTTCTCCGAATGGAGGTGGTGGGGTCGTAATTGTTAGCGGTGGGCTATCTGAGCTGGTGACAATAAACTCCGTCGGATTGCTGTTTGTGCGAATCACATCATGGGGTTCACCGGGGTTTTCGGCGTCGTCGTAGTGAGTCTGAATTTTCCCTGGTTGTGAGTGAGCAATATTGAAAATCAGGAATGATCTAATTGATGTCTCTGAGTTGACTTGTGAGACTTGGGACATGTTGGAGCTTGATTGGGGTGTACCTGTAAAATGTTTGCCATGTCGTACTCTATTAAAATTCGATAGTCACTCGCGACGCGGGTGCACTTACAACTTTCAAAATTGTGGTTTGCGGAGCGAAATCTTGACTTAACTATTTTACGCTTACTTGCGGAGCGAGTTTCATTGAGAGAGAAGCAACTGAAATTGAATTAGGAAACTGAAATTACGAAACGAATCTGACTGCGCCATGTCGTACATGTCATTTAAATAAATAAATACAAGCAAATGATCACGCACACCAAATCTCATCTAAAACTGAGGCTATAGATAAGGCGATAAATTTAATTAGCACTCATGCCGCACGCGTACACAAGCACGATTATTATAACTCTCCCGCACAGCGAAAGCAGGCTACAAATTCCAATCGTAATTTAAGCATTTCAAAATATGCATATCCGGCGTCACAAATGCCAATTAACACTTCACTTGTTGGGCAAAATACAACTTATTGTAAACAATTATTCCAAAAGTCACTACCCAAAAATAGCATCACTGCTTTTTGCCTTAAATCTTTCTAAAAATCAGTTGACTAGTTCACCTTCAAATAATTTCTCAAAACTGAACCACAAATTAGATATAAATCATATCAACAAAAATACATACAAGCTGCCTTCAAAGAAACCTATCAATGGAGTTCGCTTCACCGACGCCTCTCAAGGCGCAAACTCACCCTCAACGTCAGTCACCTCCTCTCACGCCGCAAACCAAACATTCATTTCCGCAAAAGCTACTCGCGCTGCGGATCAATCGTCTACTCCCCCAAACGCTACTCCCACCGGATATCCCTCTGAAGTTCAACTCCGACATCGCCAGCCTTATCTTCTAACCTCTGTACACCTCTCACACCAAGTCCCCAAGTCCTTACATTTGAACGCATCGTCAACAAAATATTTAGCAAATCGGGTATTGTATCGCTGTGTTAAACGAATTCCGCGATTGCATTCTCACTAATAACGAATGTCGGTTAAAAGCTCTCAATCCGTACATACACTCTTATTGGGGAGATCTCCATGTCCGATCCGGATGCGTTTGCGTCAATGAAAAGGTCGCGAAACCAAACGTATTGCGAGAGGCCTTGATTGATGACACACACGCGAAACATCCAGGTACGTGGAGGAAGGTATGCATAGCCACGCACTGCTGGTCGCAATAAATGAATCACCAGCTCATCGTCAAAGCAACAGAGTGTAAGCCCTGAACTGAAAATGGTTGGAACTAAAAATCTGTAATTCCCGCTATGCAATTTCGACTGCATATACCATGTGTTGAACCAAATCAAGAATTGCAAATTGACTTTGGGGGACCTATCTTTGACAAAGAAGGTAATGAAGTATATTTATTAACTTTTAAAGACCGTTTCTCTAAAAAACCAACTGCATGTTTATATGGAAAGACCAATGCGCCGCATCTTCCAAGATTTTATGGACATGTATATTGAAAACCATGGAATTCCACGCTCTATTCGATTGGATCAAGCGAAATGTTTTTTTTTGGAAATCAAGGAAAGACTTTCTGCAATAAGAACAACATTCAAAATACTGAAGCTCCAGTTAATGATCATCGCTATTGGTTTAGTGAAAAGAATCTGTGTAATTGCTAACCTAAATTGTCTAGTCTCTCATACGAGAATATCGTCAATCATTATTTAGATGATGACGCAGTAACACCCGAAGCAATTCTTCCAGACGACAAATGGATCAACGGATATCGCAGTGGCTTTGAAGTAAAACTCGGGATGACTCCTGCAGCAACCAACCTAATCGGCTTACCTCCACCCATGGTAGACGTAATGTGTTTCTGTGAAAGCGAGTACGACATCCATACAGTGTTTACGCCATGTCGTAATCTATTAAAATTCGATAGGCACTCGCGACGCGGTTGCGCTTAAAACTTTCAAAATTTTTATTTTTGTAGCGAAATTTTGACTTAATTATTTTACGCTAACTTGCGGAGCGAGCTTGCAAAGAGAGAGAAACAACTGAAATTGAATTACGAAACTGAAAGTATGATCTCAAGAGCTTGTAAGCAGGTCAAGAAGTTGTGATCGTACATGTCTGATCACGAAGCGGAAAACCAACTAAGGATGTACGACATGGCAACTTTAATGTGCAACTCAAACCGGCTCGCAAGGTTCACGGAAAGCGCAGGTCGAAGAAAATATTGGAGGGCCTATATGAGGTTTTGGCTCCAGGATCAAATATACTGAAGGTCAGCCCAACAACCTCTGTCGTACTTTATTATTTTGCTGTGGTGATTCGCGTTGCGAGTATGCAGACTGAATGTTTATGATCGATTCGCGGAGCGAAATCTACTTTAACTTTTGTTTCGCTTACTTGCGGAGCGGGAGAACAAGAAGCAGTTTTGCAAACTGAATTGAATTGCATAAATTGAGAGGAATGAGTTAAACAGATTGGAGCCACTTGGGCACAGCATGAATACGTGATCAGACATGTCTGATCACGAAGCGGGAAACTATCAGACAACGGAATGAAATGATAAGATAAACAAATTGAACAAATTAATGAAGGTGAAAGTAATTGAACTAGTTTAAGGTATCAAATAAATTTTACTGCAATGATTAAATAAAATGAATAAATATACCATCAGGTATCACATACCCTTCGCAGCAAGAAGAAAAATTGTAATATACAATTTTTCAAATATACTTAATAATAACAATATTTACAAATTAATACAAGGTCCCCGGTTAAATAGATAATATCAATATATTTGCTGGTTATCATAACTAAAAATACGGTGATTAATACAATATAAAGTGTCTTTTCAGTTTTTTGAGTTTTACATGGTCCAATCGTCATTTTCCTGATCTTGTTCTTCTGCATCAAGAGCAGTCATAGATCGAGATAATGTCGGGGTGTCCGTTTCGATTAAAGGTACATTTCGTACCGCGGGAGGCGAGACAGAACCAATTTGTGGTGACACATTTCGCTCTTCGGGTTGTGTCTCCAAAATTTGTTGCACCGATTCGATAACGGTGACAGGGGGTGCAAAATTTTCGACATCACCCGCTCGTCGGGGTCGTTTAGGTGGTGGTAGAATGTCTGATCCTTGGGGTGACGTTTCAAAACCGTAATATGACGGGCTTCGCCTATTACGGTCAGAAGATCGTTTGGAAGCTGCTGTTGCGGGTGGATCAGTGGGCGCGTTTGTAGTTGGTTCGCTGATTTCGAGTGGAGGTTGAGCGTTTCGGATCGCAGCGAAGTTTGGTAATTTTGGGACGCGCCCCCGCATTGCGCGAGAAATGTTGGAGCGTTGTGAAGATACTCCGCTGCCCGGCTCTCTCTTCCTATGCTTCATCTTTTTATCACCCTTTTGCTTTCGGGTGAACTCCTTAATATGGCTGTGGATCAGCTCTTCAACTATCTTCTCCCCAGCACGTGGCCCGCGTCTGTCGGCATAAACTTTTAATGGAGTCTGTCTCTCCTGATGGGTGCCAAATTTGGCAATATCGCTATTGCGGACGGTGACAATTTGTTTGCCCGGCTCCTTGATGGTCGATGTAGTCGGGCTTACTTTTAAGATGTGCGATCCTGGGGCGAGAACTTCATAGAGGCCTTCAAGTTTCTTCTTGGATCGTCTTTTGCCGTGGATTTTGCGAGCCAAGTTTAGCTCGACCGATCGTTCTTTTAGGGGAATGGGGCGGATTGCTTTCGTTTTCAGAAATCGGGATTCGCCATCCGTGCTCTCTCTCTCTCTCTTGCGTTTGCTTCCGTTGTGGCGCGTGTCATGCCCTTTTCAACTTCTATGTCGCTTCTGTATCCACTGATCCATTTGTCATCGGGCAATATTTCCTCCGGCATCACTGTTTCTTCGTCTAAATAGTGGTTTATAATACCCTTATACGACAAATTCATTAAATTCGGTTTAGTTGCAATCACGCTTAGCGGGGTATTAGGTTTTCTCCCAAAATGTGCTTCGAAGGGCGAGATCTTTGTTGTTCTTTGTTTACATATTCGCAATTGGTGAATGATTATCTTTAATGCATGCTTTACATGAAAGGCGTGTGCAGCTAATTTCTCTTCTTTGATACATGCAAGTCTATTCTTAATTGTTTGAATTAATCGTTCCACCAACCCAATAGCACGGTGATCATTTACAGGCGCTTCAATTATTTCAATGTTGTTTTTATTGCAAAAAGTCTTTACTTGATGTCCAATTAAGCATTTAGCTTGGTCTAAACGAATAGATCTTGGTATTCCGTGAGTTTCGATGTACATATCCAAAAATTTTAGAACATTGGGTCCATTAGCTTTTTCATACACATATGCAGTTGGATATTTAGAAAAACGATCAATTGCTGCCAAAAAATAAACTTCATTGTTCTTTTCATCAAAAATTGGTCCCCCAAAATCAATTTGAATTTCTTGATTAGGTTCAACACATGGTATATGAGGGGTAAATTGCTTAGCGGGAATTACGGATTTTAGATTCTTACCGACTGCTGTGCACGGTTTGCACTCAGTGGCCTTGACTATTAGCTCCCGATGCATGTAAGGCCACCAGCAATGTGTTGCCATACAAATCATGCCCCATGTACCTGGATGACTGGCATGAATGTCATCTGTAAGTGCTTCGCGAAGTACGTTGGGGATAGCTACCTTCTCGTCTATGCATACGCACCCCGAGCGCACGTGAAGGTCCCTCCAGTACGAATGTATATACGGGTTGATGGCTTTTAATCGGGCTTCGTTATTTGTCAGTATACAATCCCTGACTTCTTTTAGGACGGCATCTTTACTAGTGAGGGAAGCGATGAGCGATTTACTGAAGATCTTTGATACTATGTAATCAAACGTGGGGACGTGCGGGCTCGGCGTTAACGGTGTACTAGCGTTGTCGGCGGACTACTAATGTTTTGCGGGCGTTGATTTGCTGAGCGGGGTGTAGAAGTTGAATTTGATCGCGTACTCGCGGTGCGCGTGACGTTTTCACTAGTTGATGGTTGATCCGCTGCGCGGGATGTATCATTGAATCGCACTCGGGTTATCCTTTTCTTTGACGGCATACTGTTAGCTATTAAATTGATATCTTTAATTATGGATGATGTTTTAGTTGAGTTTTTGAGAGTAGAAGAATGCAACTGAATTCTGGATCGACAAGGGGCAAAAAGCACTGATTTGATTTCTGGGTGGTGACTTTTTGAGTTATTTGCGGAATGTGATTCGATTGGCGGGATTTGTAATTGAGTAATTTGATGCTTGTGCTGCGCGTATGCCACTTTATTCCTAATTTGGATTAATTGTTTGTTATTACTGGTGTTTTGCAGAGCGAGAGACGTGCTAAGTGGATTTTGAGACGCGAGTGGTGCATATTTTAAATTGTTTAATTGGTAACTACTATTTGAGGTATGATCTCGCGGGGCGAGTGAATGGCTAAATACATGTTCGCATACTTGCGTAGCGCGTGTGCTAATTGAATTTATTGAACTATTAAGGGACTCAAATTTAGGTGTAAATTTGTGTGCGGAGATATGTGTCTCAATTTTAGGTGTGTTTTGCGGGTCAAGTGAATGATTTGTTAGTAACTGGTGTAAACGTGATGTGGGGTGTTTAGTTTTTAATTCTAATGTGTTAATTGAAATCGAGATGAGTTTCAACTTTGCGACTATAAATTCTTCATCGTATGTGAAGACCTTTTTAGCTTTTTGAGATGGATTGCGAGAAATATAATCTACCAAACCCATTTTTGCCCCCGGAAGGTGTTCAATATCAAATTGAAAAGGAAGAAGACGATCTACCCATCGGGTTAATCTACTGTTGTAGGATTTATTAGATCGGTGTTCTTTCATAATTGAGAGAAGTGCTCTGTGATCAGTGATTACTTTAAATTGTTTTCCATACAAATAATTTTTGAAATATTCTGTGGACCAGACTACACCCAAAAATTCAAGTTCATTTACGCTATAGCGCTCCTCACATGAGTTTAGGAATCTAGACGCGAACGCAATCGGTTTCCACCCATCTAAAGTTAGTTGCTCGAGTGCCTTACCAAGACCTGACCGAGATGCGTCGCATTTCACGCGTGTTTCGAGTTGCGGGTTGTAGTGACTATTAGCCGTAGCGTTCGCTACGCGGGTTTTTATTTCTTGAAAACAATTTTCATGTTCGGTCGTCCAAATGAATTTGGAAGACTTTCTCAATAGCGGACGAAGGGGTGGCCTATTTGGGCTAAGTTTGGGATAAATTTGCCAATATAATGAACGGATCCCAGAAATGAACGGAGTTTCTTTAATGTTTTCGGTGCATCAAGAGCCAAAATTGCCGCAGTCTTAGATTCGAGCGGCGAGATACCCTCTTGTGATATATGATACCCAAGCCAGTCATATTCCAGTTTTCCAAAGTGACATTTAGGTAAATTTATCCTAAGTTTTTCATCATCTAAACGTTGTAAGCACTTCATGACGTAATTTTTGTGACTATTCAGAGAACCTTTGCTAACAATTAAGATATCATCCAAAAAGCAATATGTATTTTCCAATCCAATTAAAGTATAATCCATAGCTTTTTGAAATTCTGCTGGCATGTCTGTAAGTCCGTAAAATCCTGTTTGAAATCTATATGTGCCAGTCATATCACCACTAATTATATTAAAATTGCAATGATTAGCTGTATTAACATCTAAATTCAATTGACTGTAAGCGTATTTCAGATCGATCGTAGAAAAATAAGTTGTGTTTTGCGAGGCGGGAGCGCTTATTTGTTGAGAGATTGATTCAATGAGCGTATCAATATTCGGCATTTGATATTTGTTTTTGTGGATAGCTTTATTCAAAATTTTTGAATCCAATGCAAGCTTTATCGTTTGGTCTTTTTTAACAGTTACCACAATAGGTGAAATGAAATAATTATCTGGGCAACTCGACAATTTTATGATATGTTTTTCGGCTAGTAATTTCCGAAGTTCTGTATTAACTTTGTCTTGGAGATTGATAGGAATTCGTCTACCTTTTTGGTGTCTAGCTTGGAAGTTCTTGTGAAATTTAGATTTTGCTACATGACTTTTTGATCGTCCGATGCGTGATACCAACCCAGGGAATTTTGTGGCTATTTGCTCTTTAAATTCCGATGACGCAATGTTATTGACAGAATTACCTTTTTGAAGTGTTGATTGCGTTACTGCAAGTCCAAGTTGGTCGAACAAATCACGACCAATTAAGGACTTTAGGCCGTCAGCAACAACAGTGAAGATTGCTGTGTTGCATACCCATCCTTTGCTTGTGATCGGAGTTTGGATTTTTCCCAGTACCTGTATTGGCTCGTTGGAGAAGTTTCGTAATTGTGTTGGTGATGATTCGTGGATTCAGAAAGCGCGGGGGCTGTTTTGAACTACTTGCGACGCGAGTGAATGATGCAATATACTACAAGCACTCCCGGAGTCCACGAGTAGAGTTGTATTAATGTTTCCAATCTTGAGTGGCATATTGAGGGGTTCAACTTTCTCTACTGTGGAGTCAATCATGGCAACTGTGTTGTCTTCTTCGCCGCTGCTGTAATCAGATTCATAGAGTTTTGGCGGTTGAACAAAGTTTACTGAGTCCTCTGGGTGTGGGTTATCTTCCACCACCCGAACCATCTTTTTCTTGGGATCTTGTGGTTTTGGGTTGATGATCTTTTGTTATTTGCGGCAGACCTTCGCAAAGTGGTTTAATAATCCGCAATTATTGCACGTCTTTCCTTTTGCGATGCATTTTTCGCGATGATTTGGGAGCCAAACTCCACCACAATTGGAACAGTTGAGTGTTGATCTATTATTCTGTCTTGCAGCATTGTTGTTGTTGTTCTGCCAATATGGCCTTCGTGAATTGTTATTGAACTGTACGGCATTTACGTTCGCCGGGACAACAATTTTATTATGTTCTTGAATTTGGTGTTAATTTCGCATCCCGAGTTCCATATTGATTGCCAAATCCAATGCTTGACGCGGTTCCACAGTTTGTTTTAGTAGCTCTTTTTGGATCTCAGGGTCGATCAGATTTGTGATGAACACATCGCGTATCAGAGTTTCTTCTTTGTTCTCGAAGTCGCAGTTTTCTGCCAGTTCTTTTAGTTTGCCGTACAAATGTTCGACAGTTTCCCCCCTGAGATGTTTTGTGATCAGAAAGACGTGTCTATCAAATGTTATGTTGCGCGGGCGAATGAATGCTTCTTCTACGATTTTCCAGAAGTTAAGAGTTGATAGTGTATCTATCATAATGTGTGGGTTCTTACAATTCAAGATACGGCGTCCCTCTATTCCAATACTCAAGTAGAAGAGAGATACTGATTTTCGATCCGCCAACGACCACGGTTTATCGCCACACATTATGCCTATCTCGATGAGTCTTTGGCATTTGTTTTGCCAATTCATTTTCTGTTGCGCGTTGCGCGCGTTCCGTTCTCTTTCTGATTGTGCAGATGCACCCACAATCGTCTCTTCATAGATGGGTTCCAAGGGTAGCTCCACCATTTCAGGCTTCGGGCCGAGTAGCGTGTCCAAGATGATATTCTCTTTGGCTAAGAGCGCTAATTTGTATTGAACTCTCCACTTCTCCCAGCGAAGTGGTGGGTCCGGTGTCGGTTTGTCCCAGAAGGGGTCGATTCCAAGAGGTGTTCTTTTCGTTGCTGACTGCGCCATGTCGTACTTTATTATTTTGCTGTGGTGATTCGCGTTGCGAGTATGCAGACTGAATGTTTATGATCGATTCGCGGAGCGAAATCTACTTTAACTTTTGTTTCGCTTACTTGCGGAGCGGGAGAACCAGAAGCAGTTTTGCAAACTGAATTGAATTGCATAAATTGAGAGGAATGAATTAAACAGATTGGAGCCACTTGGGCACAGCATGAATACGTGATCAGACATGTCTGATCACGAAGCGGGAAACTATCAGACAACGGAATGAAATGATAAGATAAACAAATTGAACAAATTAATGAAGGTGAAAGTAATTGAACTAGTTTAAGGCATCAAATAAATTTTACTGCAATGATTAAATAAAATGAAAAAATATACCATCAGGTATCACAACCTCCACCATCAAAGAGCCCGGCAAGCCAATCGTAACGGTACGCAATAGTGATACTGCAAAATTTAGGACGGTGCAGGAAAGACAAACTCCACTTAAGGTGTATGCGGATAGAAGAGGACCCAGAACATGCGAAAAAATAGTGGAGGAACAAATTCAGTCGCATATAAAACAATTCACTCGTAAACTCAAAGGCAACAAGAAAATGAAGCACCGTAATCGAGATCCGGGCAGTGGAGTTTTGTCGTGTCGTTCAATCATATCATGCGCAATGCGGGGGCGCATTCCGAAAATTTCCGATTTCCTCACCCTACGAAATCAAAACACGGAGCCGCAGACTGATTTGACAAGCAAGTTGATTCTTCCCGCACTATCTGCTTCTCCTTCGGCACTACAAAAAGTGCATCAAGCACCACAACAAGGCAAACGAACGTCGGATCGTAACAGACGAAGCCCATCATATTACGGTTCCCACAACAATTCATCCTCGGACTCAGCTATTACAGCACCACCCAAACGCCCACACCGAGCGAGAGACATAGAGAACTTCCAGCATCCTTCCCCGTCGAATGTAGAGACCGCGCAAGATATTGCAGTACAACAGAGTACGACATGGCGCAGCCAGCAAACAAGCGTACACCGCTCGGAAAAGACGCTTTCTGGGACAAACCAAACCCAAAATCCCCCCTTCTTTGGGAAAAATGCAGAGTGCAATACAAATTGGCACTACTGTCAAAGGAAATATAATTCTCGACACTCTACTTGGACCTAAACCCGAGACGATGGATCTCCAGCTGGAGCCCTCATACAACGAAACAATAATCGCCTCCTCTGCACAATCAGAAAGGGAAAAGAATGCGTACATCAAGAACTGCATCGCGAACGCTACAGAAAATAGTCACTACAACCCGCAACCCGAAAAACGGTTAAATTTTGACGAGTCGAGCTCAGGTCTTGGGGCAGCGCTCAAACAACTGACAGTTGACGGGAGGAAACCAATCGCGTTTAAATCTAGATTTTTAAACTCTTGCGAAGAACGATATAGCGTAAACGAGCTTGAACTTCTCGGGGTAGTCTGGTCTATTGAATATTTAAATAATTATCTCTACAATAAACACTTTACGGTTATTACGGATTACAGAACTCTGCTTTGTATTTTGAAAGAAAATTGTTCCAATAAATCCTATAACAGCCAATTAACTCGCTGGATTGATCGTCTACTTCCAATTCAATTTGATATTGAACATTTACCAGGTGCAAAAATGGGTTTAGATGACTATGTTTCAAGACACCATCTTTTATCAGTATAGAGTCGTCGTTTTCTTTGGTTTTCGACAAACTTTTGCGAAGTGGTTCATGAGTCCACAATATTTGCAAGTGTTACTTTTTATGATACAATTATCGCGGTGATTTGGGAGCCAGATCCCACCAGAATTTGAAGAGTTGTGGGATCTGGAATGTGGAGCGGTTGTTTGGTCTCTCAAGATTGTTTGAAGATGACCAATTCGGCGTTCGGGAACTGTTTGGAAACTGAATTGCATTTACACTGGCCGGGATGAGAGCCTTGTTATGTTGTTGAATTTGGTGTTGGCTACGCATCCTGAGTTCCAAGTTGATGGCTAACTCTAACGCTTGACTCGGTTCTACTGTCTGTTTGAGGAGTTCTTTTTGAATCTCCGGATCAATCAAGTTAGTGATGAATACATCACGTATCAAGGTTTCCTCTTTATTCTCAAAGCCACAACTTTCTGCTAATTCTTTTTAGCGTACCGTAAAAATGTCCTACTTTTTCTCCCCGGAGTTGTTTTGTTATGAGAAAGACGTGTCCGTCAAAAGTGATGTTTTGAAGACGGATGAATGCATCTTCCACAATGTTCCAAAATTATGCAGTTGACAGTGTATCGATCACTTGGGCTCTTACAATTTAGGATCGGACGTCTTTCCACCCGGATACACAAGAAGAGAAGAGACACTGTTTTGCGATCCGGAAGTGACCATGGCTTGTCGCCACACATTATGCCGATTTCGATTAGTCGATGGCATTTGTTTTGACAATTCATATTTTGCTGGGCGTTGCGAGCACTGTTTTCCCTTTCCGATTGTGCAGAGGAGCCGATTTTTGTTTCCTCGCATATAGGCTCTAGTAGGAGATCCATCATCTTGGGTTTAGGTCCAAATAAAGTGTCAAGAATTGTATTTCCTTTGACAGTAGTGCCAATTTAAATTGTACTCTCCATTTTTCCCAGCGAAGATGGGGGTCGGCTGCTGGTTTTTCCCAGAAAGCGTCTAACCCGAGCGGTGTACGCTTGTTTGCTGACTGCGCCATGTCGTACTCTATTAAAATTCGATGGCCACTGGCGACGCGGGTGCGCTTACAACTTTCAAAATTGTGATTTGCGGAGCGAAATCCGGACTTAATTTTTTTACGCTTACTTGCGGAGCGAGTTTGCTAAGAGAAGGAAACAACTGAAATTGAGTTACGAAACTGAAAGTGTGAACTCAAGAACTTGTAAGCAAATCAAGAAGGTGTGACCAGACATGTCTGATCACGAAGCGGGAAACCACGAAATGATGTACTGAAATAATCACGAGACAAAAACTGAAGAAAATATGAAATGTTAATGAAACGTACCCGGGTGGCTCCTGTGTATATCTTCAATCAAAGCCTCTCGCGATACGTTTGGTTTCGCGACCTTTTCATCGACGCAAACGCAGCCGGATCGGACATGGAGATCTCTCCAATACGAGTGTATGTACGGATGGAGAGCTTTTAAGCGACTTTCGTTATTAGCGCGAATACAATCGAGGACTTCTTTTAACACAGCGTTCTTACTTGTCAGCAATGCAATCAGCGATTTGCTAAATATTTTGTTGACGATGTGGTCAAATGAAGGGACTTGGGGACTTGGTGTTTGAGGTGTACTGAGGTTAGAAGATAAGGCTGGGGATGTCGGAGTTGAAAATAAGAGGGGACTTCTGGTGCGAGTAGCGTTTGGGGGAGTAGACGTTTGATTCGCAGCGCGAGTGTCATTTGCGGAAATGGTTGTTTGATTTGCGGCGCGAGAGGGGGTTGCCGACTTTGAGGGTGAGTTTGCTCTTTGAGAGGCGTCAGTGAAGCGAACTCTATTGTTACGTTTCTTTGAAGGCATCTTGTATGTAATTTTGTTGATAAGATTTATATCTAATTTGTGGTTCAGTTTTGAGAAATTATTTGAAGGAGAACTAGTCAACTGATTTTCGGAATGATTTAAGGCAAAAAGCACGCATGCTAATCTTGGGTATTGATTCTTGGAATTATTTGTGGAATGTTGCTTAATTGGCGGGATATTAGGCTTATTGAATTGAGTCTCAAGCTTTGCGAGATATCTTTCATTGCGATTTTGGTATAATTGTTTACAATAAGATGTATTTTGCCTAGGAGTGAAGTGTTAATTGACATTTGTGACGCGGTATATACATATTTTGAATTGCCTAAATTACGATTGATGTTTGTAGCTTGCTTTCGCGGTGCGGGAGAGATATAATAATCATGATTGTGTACGCGTGCGGCGTGAGTATTAATTAAATTTATCGTCTTATCTATAGCCTCAGTTTTTGTGTGAATTGACGTGCGGGATCATGTGCTTGTACTAATCTATTTGAATGAGATGCACTTTCTGAGGATTTTTATTATTGGTATTTGTAGCTCGCTTTCGCGGTGCAGGAGAGTTATAATAATCATGCTTTCGAATGTCCTAAGTTGTGGACTGGCCTTTTCGTGGATCCAGACAGCGCAAGGACTGCTTTTGACCACCTGCAACGCAAGTGAACGATTGAGAATACTGCATGCGCTCCACGAGCAGTGTAGTAGTGATATTACCGATTGTGATGGGCGTGATGAGGTTCAGTCTTTGCTATGTCCTTTTCAATTAGGGCAACCGCGTTATCCTCCCCACTACTGTAATCTGATTCATAGAGTTTGGCCGGATGAAGGAAATTCACCTAATCTTCCAGGTGTGATTCTTCATGCACAGTGTTTACAGTCACTGGTGCGATCAATGACAGTTATTGAGGCAGAAATTCAAGAGTTACCAGAACAATTTTGATTAGCATTAAAACTGTATAAACTGATGAATTCGTATTTGTAATATTAATTTATTTTTAGTTATGATAATCAGCAAATATATTGTTACTCTTTATTTAACGGGGGACCAAGACCTAATTTGTAAATATTGTTACTAATTATATCAAGAAAAATTGTTAATTTCACAATTTTTTTTTGTCGCAACAAGAGGTATGTGATACACGTGGATACGTTACATTTCTTTTATTTATTTGATGCAGTAAAATTTCATACGATGTTTATATTTAATTCATTTTATTTGTCCTTCATTAACATTTCATAATTTGTTCAATTCTTGTCTCGTGATTATTTCAGTACATTTTTTCTTGGTTTCCCGCTTCGTGATCAGACATATACGATCACAACTTCTTGACTTGCTTACCAGCTCTTGAGTTCATACTTTCAGTTTCATAATTCAATTTCAGTTGTTTCTCGCTCTTTGCAAACTCGCTCCGCAAGTTAGCGTAAAATAATTGAATCAGAATTTCGCTCCACAAATAACAATTTTGAAAGTTTTAAGCGCACCTGCGTCGCGAGTGGCTATCGAATTTCAATAGAGTACGACATGGCGTAAACACTGTAGATGTCGTGCTCGCTTTTACAGAAACACATTACATCTACCATGGGTGGAGGTAAACCGATTAGGTTGGTTGCTGCAGGAGTCATCCCGAGTTCTACTTCAATGTCCTTGCGATATCCGTTTATCCATTTGTCGTCTGGAAGAATCACCTCGGGTGTTACTGAGTCATCATCTAAATAAAGATTAATAATATTCTCATATGAGAGATTAGACAATTTAGGTTTAGTAGCAATTACGCTCAGCGGGGTGTTATTTTTACGACCAAAATGTGCTTCGAATGGCGAGATATTTGTTGTTTTTTGTTTGCAAATTCGTAATTGATTAAAGATTATCTTTAATGCATACTTTACATGAAATGTGTTATTTTCCGATTTTTCTTCTTTTATTCATGGCAGTCTATTCTTAATCGTTTGAAGTAATCTTTCCACTAAACCAATAGCGCGATGATCATTAGCTGGAGCTACAGTATTTTGAATGTTGTTCTTGTTGCAGAAAGTCTTTCCTTGATTTCCGACTAAACGTTTCGCTTGATCCAATCGAATCGAGCGTGGAATTTCATGGTTTTCAATATACATGTCCAAAAATCTTAGAAGATTCGGAGATGGTCTTTTCATATATACATGCAGTTGGTTATTTAGAGAAACGGTATATAGCAGTTAAGAAATATACTTCAGCGCCTTTTTCGTCGAAAATAGGTCCCACAAAATCCATTTGCATTTCTTGATTTGGTTCAACACATGGTATATGGGGTCGAAATTCCTTAGCGGGAGTTACAGATTTTAAGTTCTCACCAATTGCAGTGCAGGGCTTGCACTCTGTTGCTTTGACGATGAGCTCACGATTCATATATGGCCACCAGCAGTGCGTGGCTATGCAGACAATCCCCCACATACCTGGTTGGCCTGCGTGTGTATCTTCAATCTTCAATCAAGGCCTCTCGCGATACGTTTGGTTTCGCCACCTTTTCATCGACGCAAACGCAGCCTGATTGGACATGGAGACCTCCCCAATACGAGTGTATGTACGGATTGAGAGCTTTTAACCGACTTACGTTATTAGCGCGGATGCAATCGAGGACTTCTTTTAACACAGCGTCCTAACTAGTTAGCGATGCCATACCCGATTTGCTAAATAATTTGTTGACGATGTTTGTCAAATGTAGGGACTTAGGGTCTTGGTGTGAGAGGTGTACTGAGGTTAGAAGATGAGGCTGGGGATTTCGGAGTTGAAATTGAGAGTGCATTTCCGTTGCGAGTAGCGTTTGGGGGATTAGACGATTCATTCGCAGCGCGAATAGCATTTGCGGAAATGGATGTTTGGTTTGCGGCGCGAGAGGAGGTTGCTGACGTTTAGGGTGAGTTTGCGCTTTGAGAGGTGTCAGTGAAGCGAACTCTATTGATACGTCTCTTTGAAGGCATCTTGTATGTATTTTTGCTGATATGATTTATATCTAATTTGTGGTTCAGTTTTGAGAAGTTAATTGAGGGAGAACTAGTCAACCGATTTAAGTCTGAATGAGTCAAAAAGCAATGATGCTACTTTGGGTGATGACTTTCAGAATTATTTGTGGAAAGTCTCTTAATTGGCGGGACATTAGGCTTATTTAAATGAGTTTCGCGCTTTTTGAGATATCTTTCATTCCGATTTTGGAATAATTGTTTACAAGAAGTTTTGTTTTGCCTAGCGAGGGAAGTGTTAATTGGCATTTGTGACGCGGGATAAGCATATTTTGAATCGCTTAAATTACGATTGGTATTTGTAGCTCGCTTTTGCGGTGCGGGAGAGATATAATAATCATGCTTTCGAATGTCCTAAGTTGTGGACTGGCCTTTTCGTGGATCCAGAAAGCGCGAGGGCTGCTTTTGACCACTTGCGACGCAATTGAATGATTGAGAATACTACTTGCGCTCCACGAGCAGTGTAGTAGTGATATTGCCGATTGTGATGGGCATGTTGAGAAGTTCAATCTTTGCAATGTCATTTTCAATTAGGGCAACCGTATTATCCTCCCCGCTACTGTGTTCTGATTCGTAGAGTTTGGCCGGATTAAGGAAATTCACCGAATCTTCCGGGTGGGGTTCTTCATGCACAGTGTTTGCTGTCCTTTTTTTAGGATTTTGAGGTTTGGCGTTCTTTGGCTTTCGACAAAATTTTGCGAAGTGGTCCATGAGTCCACAATTATTGCAAGTTTTAACTTTTGCGATGCACTTATCGCGGTGATTTGGGAGCCAGATCCCACCACAAATTAAACAATAGAGTGTGGAGCGGTTGTTTGATCTCTGTAGATTGTTTGAAGTTGACCAATTTGGTGTTCGGGAGTTGTTTGGAAACTGGATTCCATTTACACTAGCCGGGATGAGAGCCTTGTTATGTTGTTGAATTTGGTGTTTATTACGCATCCATGATGATGATGGCTAACTCTAATGCTTGGCGCGGTTCTACTGTCTGTTTGGGGAGTTCCTTTTGGATCTCCGGATCAATCAAGTTAGTGATGAATACATCACCTATCAAGGTTTCAACTTTCTGTCAAAGTCACAATTTTCTGCTAAGTCTTTTAGCTTACCGTAAAAAGTTCTACTGTTTCTTTCCGGAGTTGTTTTGTTATGAGAAAGACGTGTCTGTCAAAGGTGATGTTTCGCGGACGGATGAATGCATCTTCCACCATCTTCCAAATTCTGCAGTGGACAGTTTATCGTTCATGATGTGCGGGTTCTTACAGTTTAGGATCCGACGTCCTTCCAGCCCGATGCTCAAGGAGATAAGAGAAACTGTTTTGCGACCCGCAAGTGACCATGGCTTGTCTCCACACATTATACCGTTTTCGATTAGTCGTTGGCACTTGTTTTGCCTTTTGCTGGGTTTGCGAGCATTGCTTTTCATCTTTTGCTGGGCGTTGCGAGCATTGCTTTTCTTTTCTGATTGTGCAAAGGAGCCGATTTTTATTTCCTCGTATATGGGCTCTTGCTGAAGATCCACCATCTCGGGCTTAGTTCAAAGTAGAGTGTCGAGATTTATATTCTCCTTTGCCAGTAGTGCCAATTTGTATTGCACTCTCCATTTCTCCCAGTGAAGAGGGAGTCGGGTGTTGCTTGTCCCAGAAAGCGTCTTTCACGAGCGGTGTACACTTGTTTGCTGACTGCGCCATGTCGTACTCTCAGTTTCGTAATTCAATTTCAGTTGTTTCTCTCTTTGCAAACTCGCTCCGCAAGTAAGCGTAAAATAATTAAGTGTGGATTTCGCTCTGCAAATCACAATTTTGGAAACTTGTAAGCGCACCCACGTCGCGAGTGACTATCGAATTTTAATAGAGTACGACATGGCAACTCTAATGTGCCAATCAAATTGGCCCGCAAGGTTCACGGAAAGCTCAGGTCGAAGAAAAATCAGGAGGGCCAATATAAGGTTTTGGCTCCATGGTCAAATATACTGAAGGTCAGTCCAACAACCTCCACCATCAAAGAGCCCGGCAAGCCAATCGTAACGGTACGCAATAGTGATACTGCAGAATTTGGAACAATGCAGGAAAGACAAACTCTACTTAAGGTATATGCCGATAGAAGAGGACCCAGAACAAGCGCGATGCGAGGGCGCATTCCGAAAATTCCCGACTTCCTCGCCCTAAGAAATCAATATACGGAGAATCAGACTGATTTGACAAGAGAGTTAGTTCATCCCGCAAAATTGGCTTCTCCTTCGGCACTACAACAAGTGGATCCAGCACCACCACAAGGCAAAGGTACCTCGGATTGTAACAGACGAAGCCCATCATATTACGGTTTGGACAATAATTCATCCTCGGACTCAGCTATTACAGCTCCGCCCAAACGCCCACGCCGAGCGGGAGACATAGAGAATTTCCAGCCTCCTTCCGCGTCGCTTATAGAGACCGTTGAACATATTGCAGTACAACGGCCTGATGAATGCAACTTTTCTGCGGATATCGGTGAAGTTTCGCCACCTGCACAGCAAGTGCAGCCTCTAATTCATCAAGATACTCCGACACTGGTGCGAACAATAACAGTTCTTGAGGCAGAAAGTCAAGAGTTACCAGAACAATTTTGATTAGCATTAAAACTGTTTAAACTGATGAATTCGTATTTGTAAAATTAATTTAATTTTAGTTATGATAACCAGCAAATATATTGTTACTATTTATTTAACGGGGGACCAAGACCTAATTTGTAAGTATTGTTACTAATTATTTTAAGAAAAATTGTTAATTTCACAATTTTTTTGTCGCAACAAGAGGTATGTGATACACGTGGATACGTTACATTTCTTTTATTTATTTGATGCAGTAAAATTTCATACGATGTATTTATTTAGTTCATTTTATTTGTCCTTCATTAACATTTCATAATTTGTTCAATTTATGTCCCGTGATTTTCTCATTCGTGATCAGACATGTCTGATCACGCCTTCCTGATTTGCTTACATGCGCTTCAGTTCATACCTTCAGTTTCGTAATTCAGTTTCAGTTGCCTCTCTCTCTCTCTTTTCAAACTCGCTCCGCAAGTACGCGTAAAAAAATTAAGTCAGGATTTCGCTCCGCAAATCACAATTCGCGAGTGACTATCGAATTTTAATAGAGTACGACATGTAATTCCCGCTAAGAAATTTCTACCCCATTTACCATGAGTTGAACCAAATCAAGAGTTGCAAATCGATTTTGGGGGACTTCGTCAACGGTTTGGCCCGCGAATGAGTCTTCAAATGTCGATAGAGTTGGGTAGAAAACTTCGGCCCTGGATGGTTTCAACTTTAGCATTTTGTCAACCACAACATTGTCACTTGCCATGATGGCCCTCTTTACATCATTAGGGTTCCAAACCACGCGCTCTGTTCTGATGAAGGGTTAGCGCTTGATTCCTAGAATACTGGAACTCCTAATGGGGTCTTAGGCGTAGCTGACTGCGCCATGTTATCCAGCACCATTGTCTGATAACTACAGGTTCCTAGTGGAGCTGTAAGAACTGTCGGTGCTGCTGTGGATATAATTCATGAAGACGACTTATCGATCTGTTATTCTGGAATAATTCAAGAAAGAGATATCGCTTTAACACTTTATTCTGGCCACGATTAACAAACGTTTTCTATCGCGATTGTTATCGTCTGCTATTGAGTCTTAACATGAGTCATTAACAGTTTAACTAAAACCTGTCAAACAGGCGTGAAATGATTAACCATGCTAACTACATTTGGAACTTATGAAAACATGTACAGTAATTTTAATTATATAACATAAGTAGTTTTTATAAGAGTTTTTTAATTAATACTTTTAAGTCTTTGTTGCAGTGAGATGCTCAATCTCTTTATAACAGTTATTATTATTGTTATTATTATAATTAAATAGATTATTATTGTTATTATTATTCTAACAAAAATAAAAGCAAGAAGTAATAAGAATGATAACAACACTAAAACTAATAAAACAAATTGGAATAATAAAAATGATAGTATTGATACTAATAATAATAATAATAATAAGAATAATAATAATAATAATAATAATATTAATAATATTAATAATAATAATAATAACAATAATAATAATAATAATAATAATAATATTAATAATAATAATAATAATAATAATAATAATAATAATAATAATAATAATAATAATAATAATAATAATAATAATAATAATAATAATAATAATAATAATAATAATAGTAATAATAATAATAATAAAAATAATAATAATAATGATAAAAGTAATAATAATAATATTAATAATAATAAAAATAAAAATGATAATAATAATAATAATAACTGTTATGAGGAGATGAAAACGATCAGGGTTAACACTGAATTTTTTCGTTACCGAGGGATTCGGTTCACGTATGTTATTTTAACTTTCAGTCAGTTTATAAATGAGTTCAAGAATGAATAACTGAAGCTAGACGGTACCAATTCGTACCTGTCAGCTTAACATCAACAACTGTTTAAGTTCAACTAAAATAAGTACTCATCGCGTAGGATGCAACAATAACTAAAATGGTTAACAGATTATACTGCACTTAAAGATAGTATGATGACAAAGTTTAGTGATAAGTCTATGAGTTTTAGTGAAAGTCCCTGGGGAAAATCAGTTCCTCCACCACACACCCCCTGCTGTCAAAAAATTTGAGGGAACACAAAATTCCGAAGGGTTGTAAAAGTCGCTTGAGTGCAGACCTGAAATTGAGCTTTTCGCTTGGGATGTTGTAGCTGGCGTATGCTCTTCTTCCATTTGCTTGTTTTGCTTGTCGACTTGTTGCGAACTTTTTTTTAGATCGTGTACTCTGTTATCGCTTGGTTGCACTTGCACTGGTTCGTCAGTGGATTCTAGATTGACAATTTCTATCGTCTGCTTTTGTTTCCCTGGGGAGTTTTCAGTTGAAGTGTCTTCAATGGTTACGATTGTAATGTTCTTTGTTGGTGATTGGTCAGAGCTTGATTGTTGTCGTTTTCAAGTGTTACTCACTATTTTATCCACCTTGGGTGTGGATTTCATTATTCCTTTTGGCTGGATAACTTTGGGGTCGGCCGTGTATGAGCATTATGGTTCGTTTGAGTTCTTAAGAAAGTTCGACAGATTTGAGTTCATGAGATCATTTGGAGTTGATGATGCTACAATTTCATATGATTTCCCAGGGGAGTCCGAAGGGATACTGAACACTTTGACTGTTGGTGAGAATTTCAAAGTTGTTGGGCTTTTTTCCAAGTTTTCGGGCTTTTTCCTGTTTAGATTTAGAAGTTTCCTTTGCATTTTGGATTACGGCCTCTTTTGATTTTGTGTTGAAGTCGTTGGAGCGTATTTTCTTCATGACGCGGTTGTGTGCATTTTTGAGCCATTAGGGACAGGTGTTTGTCCCTGGTGGTGTTGGTATCATGGCGGGCTTGGATTTAGGTTGATGTTTGGTTTGGCGTGTTGATCGAGGTCTTTGTTTTTTCTGGTTACGTCGTGCAAGTGCAACAACCTCTTCGTGGCCCATTGGGTTACGGTTGATCGCATTTCTTTGTTGGGTTGTTGTTGGTTGGAGAGGGTTATTTGCTCTGGCGTGTTTGGTCTTTTCTTCTTCTTCTCTTGCTTTGTTTCGCTTTTCTTCTAAACAGAACTTCTTTATTTTTTCTTGGTTACGTTTATATTCTCCCGCCGTTTACAAGCAACCATGTGGATTAATCTATGTTTTTCAGTTGTTTCTCGTGGTTTTGTTTCTGTTACTATTGCTAGATCTTTTTTTCGAATGACGGTGTTTTTTCTTGTATTCGTATCTAGGGTCATTGTGTGGGGTGAATAATGTGTTAATGCTCCGTCTGGAATTATATTCCATTGTGGTTTTAGCGTTCCCCGGGGTTCTGGTGTTTTACGTGCAATCGTTTTACGTGCAACATTTTTCTTGTTAATACTACCGTTGAAGTTTTATCTCCGAATGTTTTTTCAAGACCGTCGAGAATTATCTTACCAGGAACGCGCGTGTGGCTAAGCAGCGGCGCGTTCTCTGAGTCGTCGGAGTCGGAATTTCGTGCCGGCTGCGATTGTATTGGATGTCCAGTTCGGGTTCCGAACCTTTGTTTTAGTCCCAATTGAGTTCCCTGGGGAGCGCTGGGTGACGGAGTGTTGCTTGATCTGAAGCAAATTTTTTCACTTTATTGTATGATAAGTTTTTGCTTGACGGTTTTGTGATGATATTTGAGAGTTCTGTGTTTGGTGGTCTACCAAAGTGTGCTTCGAATGGTTTTATTTTAGTCGTTGTGTTGGGAATTAGTTTAATTGACTCAATGATTTTAGCGGCTATAGTAGCGAGGTCTGCTGAGGACCATAGGGGGTCGTGTTCCATTACGGCTATTGTTCGTTTTAACGTTTGAATTAGGCGTTCGACCATTCCCGTGGCTCTATGGTCGCCCGCGGGTGCTAGTATTAGTTTTATGTTTTTGTTTTTGCAAAATATTTCAAACTCGCGTGCTTTAAATGCTTGGGCTCGATCTTATTGATCGAGGTATGCCGTGGAATTGACAGTATTCTGTTAAGTAGTTTAAAGCTGTTTCGATGTCACAGTCTTTTAAAACTTGTGCGTGAGGGAAGCGTGTTAAGCGGTATACAGATACCAGAATATAATTATTTTGCTTATGTTCTCTAAATGGGATGGGTCCTGCGAAGTCTAATTGGACTTCTTCATTGGGTTCTGTAAGTTTGGGTAATGTTCCTAGGGAATTTTTTGTTATCAGTGGTTTTAGGTTTTTACCTTTCTTGATACAATCGCCGCATGATTGGGCTTTGGTGGTGACTTCCCGATGGATTTTGGGAAACCAGACTAGGTCTGCTAGCCGAAGCATTCCGGTTTGGCCTAGGTGAGTTTGGTGTAAGGAATCTATCACGAGTTGTTTCAATTGTGATGGGACCATAAGGCGGTTGTCTTAAAGGACGCATCCCGAGGGAGTGATTGATAAATATCGTTTCAGAGAGTAATAGTAAGGACTTGTTTTCTTTACGGTTTCCCAATCGCGATCTCTAATCAATTTGATAATGGGTGCCATCATTTTGTCTCAGCCTGTGGCTTCGGCCAAGAATTCCTCTCCAAATACCTGTGCCAGGTTTTTTCGATATTTTGGCATGTCAGTGGCATTGCTGAGGGGAAATATGGGGTTAGAAGGATCTGGTCTAATAGGTGACCTGCCCCGGCCTTTGTTTGAGATATCCTCGGTTTGGGTTGCGATTGTTTGAGTATTAATTTTGTCTGCTGACATTTTTGTTTTGGGTTTATTTGGGGATCTTTTTCGTTTTGGTATTTGTTGATCAAAAGTATTGTGGCGGGGTCTGTTGCGAGTTGTAACGTTAACTTGTCCCTGGGGATTGGTTATATTGTTTGTATAAATAAAATTTGTAGAGATTGAATTTTTAGAGGTGTAAATTTTGAATTATGTTTGTTTGTATGTTTTGAAGATATAAAAGTTGAATTATGTTTTGATTTATGTTTGGAATTTGAATTTGGAATTGATAGCGTAGAATTAGATGTAATGGGAGGCAACTTGAATATACAAGAGTTAAGGCAAAAAGCGTTGTTGGAATTGTTCGCTTGCGTATAATTGTTCATTGCGTTGTTAATTGGCTGGTATTTGTCTGTTTGTATTCTATTGGCCGACGTATTTTCAATCGAATTTTTGGTTAGGCCAAATATGAAATCGTTTATCAGGTTAATTATATATTTATTATCATCCTCTGAAGAAGGAGGTGGTTTGTTTTTGGGGTGACGGCTTAAATAGTCGACAAATCCCATATTCTTCACTGGGATATGTTCCAGTTCGAAATTAAGTGGGAGTAGTCTATCTACCCAACGTGTTAGACGGCTTTGGTATGTTTTGTTTCCTCGGTTTTTGTTTAATGTGGATAGTAGCGCTCTATGGTCCGTTTGTAATGTGAATTCAGTTCCGTAAAGGTAGTGTTTAAAGTGTTCTAGGGACTAGACTACTGCTAACAGTTCCAGTTCATTAGTACTGTATCTAGATTCATGTTCATTTAAGAATCTGCTGGCAAATGCTATAGTGTGCCAGGTGTTCTTATGTCTTTGCTCAATACTTGACCCCGAGCCTTTTGCACTCGCATCGCATTTTACCCGGGTTGGTTTGGCTGTATCGAAATGTTTGTTTTCTATTATATGGTGTAATTTGTTTCTGATTTCGTTAAATGCGGTTGTGTGTTCTTCCTTCCAGTCTAATTTATTGTTTTTTGTCATGGTATTTTTCTTAAGTATTGGTCGGAGTGGTTCTGATAGTTTGGCCAGGTTCGGGATGAACTTTGTGAGATGTTGTACGCTCCCTAGGAACGAGCGGAGTTGTTTAAGTGTTTTTGGATTGTCTAATTTCATTATTGCTTCTGTTTTTGTTACTAGCGGGGTAGTTCCCGTGTGAGTTATAGTGAATCCTAACCATTCAATTGTATTTTTTGCGAATTCACATTTCTGGAGGCTTATAGCTAGGGCTTCTGCGTCGAGCTTCTGTAGGATTTTGTCTAGCTCCGATTCGTGCTCCTTTATAGTTCCTTTTGTTGTGACTAATATGTCATCTAAGAAGGCGAATTTCGATGATATATCTTCTAGTGTTTTGTCAATGGTTTTTTGGAACGTTGCTGGCATATCGGTGAGGCCATAAAATCCATTTTGGAATCTCTATGTCCCCGTTGCTCTGCCTCCTAGTATGCTAAAGTTGCAGTGTTTAGCGATTGATATGTCTAACCGAATATGACTATAGGCATATTTTAAGTCGATTTTTGAAAACCAGAATATCCCTGGGGAATTTTGTCTTTGCGATATATGTTGTGCAACGGCGTCTACTAAATGGTCTATGCTTTGCGTTTGATATTTATTTTTGTGGATCGCCTTGTTCAGTTTCTTTGAATCAAGGGCAATTTTTACCGACTTGACCTTTTTTACTGTGATTACCACTGGGCTAACGAATAGATCGTCCGGACATTTTTCGAATTTAAGTATTTGTTTGTCTTGGATTAATTTGTCTAATTCGATTTCTACATTTTCGAGTAAGTGTAGTGGTATTTTCTAAGTACCCACATGATGATATTTTTTCGGTTTCAATATATGAAATAGAGTTAATGTTGTTACTGGGGATTGCTTGGGGCGTTGTTGTAATGCGATCCCGAGTTTCTGGAAGATGTCTCGGGCTGTCCAAGATCCTGATTGAAGCGTAAGATGTAGTGTTCCTTCTACTTTGATGTTGTTGTTGTTGAAACATCTGTATTCGGTTTTGCTCTTGTAGGGCTGTAGTGCTATTTTGGGGTTGTCTTTGAGGATTTCTTTCGCTTTTTCCAGAGTTAGGAAGCTCCTCGGGGATCCTGTGTCAGCAAGCCAGTGAACAGTTTGGTTGTTGGTTGTTCTTGTTTCGACCCATATTTCCTCTGCGTGTGTCTTGTTTAGAGACCAATTTTTCATTGGGTTGAAGGTACTGGGGATTATGTGGTTCACATCTGCCCAGTCCTCCGTCAGTTCTTGAGTGTACAGTGCTGAATCCGGGTCCACTGATTCTTCTTCAATTTGATCGTTGGGGCCTTCTTCTGATAAATTTGCTTGTATTTGACGTACTCGAAGTTGACTTTGGGTTTCTTCTTTGTGGGAGTGGGGGTATTTTAGAGCGGCACATCTTGGCAAAATTACCTGTCTTTTTGCAGATGCTGCATTGTGCTTGTTTCGCTGTGCACTGTGCGATGTGTCCCTTTGTAAATAATCCTCCGCACCTCCAGCATAGTTCTTTGTTTGTGTTTGTTTGGGCTGGTTGTTGTTGTCTTGTTGGTTGTTGCCTTGGGGAATTGTTAGATATTGCGCCAACTTGTTTGTTCCAGTTTGTTGTAGATGATCGCAAGATTTCTTTTTGGTTTTCCTGTCCTCTTTCCCTGGACAGGGCAAAGTTTAGAATTTGAGCTGCGGTGTGGACTTCGGATAAGAGTTCCATTTGAATGGTTCTATTATTCATCTTTGTTATGAAGAAATCTTTGATGAGGTCTTCTTCCACGTTCCCCAGGGCACATTTCGAACCTAACTCCCGTAGGCGACTAAAGAATGTTTCCAGGTTTTCGTTTGCGTTTTGCTGTACTGTTATTAACTGGAATCTGTCAAATGTGAGATTTCGAGGGCGTGTGAATGTCAATCTTATTTCGTAGACTAGTTCGTTTGTAGAGAATCTGTCTATGATTGTGTGCGGATTTCTTTGATGGAATAATCGGATTGCTTCCATCCCGAGGGAAAGGTCGATTACACTTTTTATTTTGAGGTCTGCTTCGTCCCATGTGTATCTGTCGATCATGGGCCCTCTGTTTTAAAATGTGTTTACATTCATTTTCCCAGTCGACTTTTCGTCGCTCGTTTCTAATTTCTCTTTTTCGATATTCTTCTTCTTCGTTTGAGTTTTCTTTTCTTTCCTCGTATGATGGAATGGTCGGATAGAAGAGGTCGTTTAATGTTGGTTGTTTCTTAGTATTTGCTCCACCTGCATGTTCTCTTTCGCCATGACAGCCATTTTAAATGTGGAGAACCACGCTTGCCACTCGTTTAAGGGGTTGGCTCCGCTTTCCCAGAAAAGGGGTACACCGATGGGTGATTTCATTGGCTGCGCCATGTTATGAGGAGATGAAAACGATCAGGGTTAACACTGAATTTTCTCGTTACCGAGGGATTCGGTTCACGTATATTATTTTAACTTTCAGTCAGTTTATAAATGAGTTCAAGAATGAATAACTGAAGCTAGACGGTACCAATTCGTACATGTCAGCTTAACATCAACAACTGTTTAATTACAACTAAAATAAGTACGCATCGCGTGGGATGCAACAATAACTAAAATGGTTAATAGATTATACTGCACTTAAAGATAGTATGATGACAAAGTTTAGTGATAAGTCTATGAGTTTTAGTGTAAGTCCCTAGGGAATCTTGGTTCCTCCATCACAATAACAACAACAACAATAATAATAATAATAATAATAATAATAATAATAATAATAATACTAATAATAATAATAATAATAATAATAATAATAATAATAATAATAATAATAATAATAAGAATAATAATAATAATAATAATAATAATAATATTAATAATAATAATAATAATAATAATAATAATAAGAATAATAATAATAATAATAATAATAATAATAATAATAATAATAATAATAATAATAATAATTATATTAGTAATAATAACTGTTATTATTATTACTCTTATTTTTTAATATAATAATTGATCCCGCGCTATATCTAGTCTACCGTAAGTATCCGCAGGAGCTGTAAATTCTAGGTTATCCAATGGATAATCTGTTTGTAAAATGGTTTCTCTCTGGCTGGAGGGACATATATTTATATAAGAATAATTTTCTCCGAACAGAGGAAGCCATCTTCTAACAAAAAATGAGGAATGTCACGTATCGATTCCAGTTGGAAGTGTGATTAAACTCAAGAATAAAGGATAACTTTTGTCAAGATTTATTCCTTGGCCACGATTTGACTGTTTGTCGTACAGTTCACAATTCGTCTGCGCTCAACAACAGTGTTCCGTTTTGAGCAACAAGAACTACCTGTTATTGACAGGCTGAAAAGTGAGCAACAGCTAGTTCTCCGAAAAGAGTTTAACGAAAATGTACAACGGCTTTAACTTATTACATATGAATTCCACGTATAAGTTTGTGACAAAATATTTAATGCTTGGTTTCCTCGAAGGGTTCTCAAATCCGGTATCTTATTCTCCCGCCCATTGAAAATTTCGTTTTTTACGAAATCTCTTCTAAGGATTTTTGTTCTTCCTGGTTTATGTTGGAGATTGAGACTTCCGATTTTGAAAAAGGTGATATTTTATAAATGGTGGAGCTCGCCGGGCTGTTAATGGTCTTTTGAAGAGGATGCTTTTGTGGCACGATATGCGCCCCTTGAGTGTTCGTATTGTTCGATACATTGTTTGACGAGTTCAAATTATCTATGAATATGACCTCCATTGTTTTGTGGGTTATGTTGCTGTAAATTTTCCTTCTGTGGAAGTGTTTGTTTCATCCGTGATCTTTTATTTGGCATTTATTTTTTTCAATGCTTTTTCTATTCTTTTGGTTGTGTTAGTAAACTCTGTCTGTTCTAATAGAACCTTTAATTGTACTAGTTGTGTGTTTATCTCCTTTATTTGGAGATTTGGTCGAAAGGTGTTTAATGGCAGGCTTTCGAGTCTGGTGATCGTAAAGTCCTGAGGGTTGTTGCTTGAGTTCATCGTATGATGTTGCTCGTCCGGATGATGCGGTTGGATGTAGAGCGTTTGGATGCTACTCTACTGAATGTTATCCCCGTCAAAAATTAGGAAGGAGCGGTTTGATATATCTGTGCCGGATATTGTAACTTGAGAGTGATTGGCTATTGCAACTTGTGACTCGTTTCGCTTTACCGTTGAAGCTGACTTTCAGGGTACTGGGGCTATTTTTTGCTTTTTCTTTACTCCTTTAGGAGCTTTTTGTTTAGGCACCTGTTGTCGTCGCTGGTTTCGCTGGCTTTGTTGTTGTAGCTGTAGCTTTATCGCTTTTTCGAAGTACGATATTTTTTCAGTTAAGTGTTTGTATCGTGATTTAATGGTTTCAAAATGTCCATTTCGCAATCATTTTGCTTGTTATTCGAAAAAGGACAATTAAGTTCTCTTAGAACACGACTCATAGAAGAAATTACGATGCCTATGGTTATTGAGTTATTGTTTCTCCCGCAAAAATCCATGTTTTGGATGGCTTTTTTGCAATCTGTTTTCCAAACTCAAAATTTTATGAAGTTTTTTGTGTACTGCTTTTGTGATTGATTTTCCATCCCTTCAAGTTCAATTTGTTGTTTGGTATTTTAAAAAGGCTTTAATTTTTGATAACTGTTAGGTCAATTGTTAGGCCAATGAAATTATTTTACCCAGAGATGAAACACGTAATCGAGAGAAAAATTGTGAGATAAACTAAATCATCACTTTTTTCGTTTGAAAACCAAAAAAGTTGAAACCAATAAGTGGAACAGATGAAGAACTGAAAAAATGTTTACCCTGAGGTTTCTTCAAAAACAAGAAAGAACTTTTCCGTTCAATTGAGTCTTTAGTGTAAATATTTGAACAATTCAAAGCAACAGACAAATTAAACCTACAGCCATTAAGTTTTTCTTTAGGAAAATCCATTTTCAAATTGTAACAAATTTTTTCATGGTTTTGCCACCGTTTGATTTAATTTATGATTTGATAAAATGGAAAATTTTTAGGGCTTTTTTTTAGCAATGTTGATCTTTGGGCAGAAAATATTGCAAAGTCAAAAAGTCAAAAACGTCGCCTTTTTGCATTTAGCAGTTTTCCGATCAAGTAGCATTAATGTATAATTTCGAATTGTTCAATTTTGAGACTTTATGATTCACGTCAATCTCTAGCAAAGATGGAAAAGTTTTTATTGCGAGGACGTGTTCCTGGGCAGTTTCTTAACAAAATTAAAAAAAAACTGTTTAAAAAAATGCTGTTTTGATTAGTTTTTGGTGACATTAAATGCTTTTCCACTAATGTGAAACTTTTGAAACAAGTAATAATATTTGTTGAATGGTTAGAAGGCCATTCTAACCATGCCTAAGAAGTTGAAAATTTTCATCTCCTGGTGTTTTTTTTCTGCATTGATGAATTGAAATTAAAGTTGCTTGACTCGAAATTGTGGGGAAAATGGTGATTGCTATTGTGCTAAAAATGCCTTTTAGAAACACTAATTTGGCTGCAATTTGTTTTTCATCATCTTGAGAAAAATTTGGCCACATGAGTTAAACAATAAGGAACGAGATTTTGAAATAGACATTTTGAGAACAAAGCACCACCATTTTGCAAGTTGCTCCAGGAACTTTAATGTTCTGCAGCTTTTAAAAATAGATCAAAAACGCTGATTCTTTTGAAAGAATTAATCATTTAGTTTACTCAACATTCATCTTTTTGAACACACATATAACACAATAATTCTCTCAATTTTAACCTCACTCACATATCTGAAATTCGAGCATGTTGTTATCAGTGGCTGTGTAATTTAAGTTCACCGTGTTTCCAATCAATCAATTCGTTCTGCCTTTTCCCAAATTTAGTATTTTTTTATAATTTTATTAAATTCATATATTTCACGTAAGTTAAAATACACGGCTAGTTGACTTGAAAAGCCTCGACCCTCGAGAATAATGCCTATATTTTTGATTCAATGAATTTTTTTTAAATCAAATATACCCCTGGTTCTACTAAAGTGTCGTTTGTACGACAAAAGAAAAATTGACGAACATTTTTTTTGAATACTTCGCTACTTCGCTCAAACATTTGCTGTCTCCCGGCTCGTTGAATGAGAGACGAAAAGTTTCTTCACTCTAATTGGGCGACGCAAATTCGCTCACAGAAAAAGGAACGCAACAGGAGATAATCAACTTTTCTTTTGTGGCTTACATCGTGCATCGCTAGCAATCAACATTTTGGCTGTGCCATGCATTGCGCTTTTTTATACCACCTTAGTGAGCCAATTAAAGGCTATCGATAAGCTTGAGAACTTTACACCTCTGTTAACGGCTGAGACAGCCATACTTTAAAGGTTTTCCTCATTGTTTTATATAGTCTCACGAAACCTTCTTTTGTCAATGGCGTGAAGTGCATGCCCATCTAGTAGAAATTGTTACAACTTTTTTCAATTTTTCTGTCATCGCTTGGCCTAGAGCAAAACCACACGTCTGGTTCACAACTGATACAAAAATAGGATAGTTGAGCGTAATGGTATCGTCTCAAACGTTGGGCTCTCCTGAAGAAAATGACAGGCAAAGACCTCTGCCAGTCTTGAATTAAATTCTGGTAGAAGATGTTCCGGCTCGCAACAAACAGAAAGATTGGCTGGCGCGCACGCTGTCAATATCGAGTCTCTTATCTGATCTTGACAAGATATGATTTCGCCGCGAGCATTTCATTGAACGACGTGATCCTCAAAACGACCAGAACCGCAGTTTTATAATATGGGTGTTTGCTTTCAAAGGCAGACAGCGCTACTGATGAGCAGCTCAGAATGGTTGGGCTGAAAGGGTAAAACAACAGCAGTGATAGGAGGGGCCGTCAATCAGGCTGCTGATTGAGGTAGGGAAAGAGACAAACATGGAGGTTTTCTCTAGTGTTTGTCTGCCTGTCAAGAATGTTGTTTAGAGACGTAATTTCACAATGTTCAATCTTCCCGAACTGTTTGTTGCGTCAACTGAGGAAGAGCCAATAAGTGAAATGATCGGCTAATTATGTTTAATCGCTTCCATCTGTTGGATTTACTGTAGACTCGTTCAACCGGTTTGAGATAAAAAGCTGACATATGCAGCCTTGCCTAGGTCTTAAAAGCAACGGAGTCCAACTCCTGTTTTGCAAATTGGATGGCGTGCCTGGTCCCATGACGTATTGCTAAACACTGAGCCCAGTAATTTTTCCAACTTTTAACGCTGGTGAACGTCAAATTGTTCAAAAAATTATTGACCTCTGGGGACATAGTGTTGCATCGTAATGAGCACACTATTTCGGGACCCCGAGAGAGCTAAGCAAAATTCCTAGGACGCGTTTGGGATCTTTCTGAAATCCAAAGTTCTCTTGTTTTTTTTAAAATTTTTTCACAAGTTTCTGTAAACAAGATGTAACAAAATTGGGTGTTCTAACTGATGCTCCTAGATTCAGTTCCTGATTGGCTGTTTCTTCTTAACCGGCTAATAACTGCTTTCAACTGCTGGGTGGACCAATTTTTGCACTAGTTTTTTTTCTGATTTCCAGCCCACATTTCTTTCCTTGTTCTCTCAGAATTTCTAACGCTTCACAAAGCTCCTCTTGAGTTCTCATTACATCATCGAGGTATTAAAAATGTTTTTCAACGCTTTAATCGAAGTAGAAAGGAAGGTGAGAACAATTAAACTGGGGAGGTGCTCTCAGCTAGCTAAAAATACCAATTTTGAGAGGCTTGAATTTGATTTTCTTGAATGGTTACCATGTACACAAGCAAAAGCCCTTAGAAGATGCTGGGGATACCTATATGAACCAGCTGATCTGAATTGCGAGAAAATTTGCAGTTGAGGTTCGTGGGACCGATATGAATTGGTACTATACTCAAATGCTACGATCAGCTGCACTTCTTCTGATGGATGTAAATTCCTCAACTCTCTGTTTTTTATTATCAGGAGCCAGCTCAACCGATGACAAAGTTCTGGCCGCAGGCCCAAATTGTAAGAAATTGTCTTAAAAGAAATCCAACCTGTTTTTTGTTTGTCCTTCCTCCTCGGTTGCAAACCCGCAGAACGTCTTTGTTTATTGCAAAGAGCTTTTTCCAATTTTCGAGGAAACTGGTTAGTGAAAAACAACTCTCAATTATGGGGGTTGAATTTCTGACCATCTCATCCAAAACTTGTCAGGGATGTAGCCGGGAGAAGAGGTACATGCAAATGGTTGGAACGTCAGAAAAAGAATTTTCTTGGACATTTGTTTCTTTGCTCTGGTCTCCAAACATGAGGACCAAATGACAAGAACCTCAGTGTAAAGGGTCGTACAGAAATTGGTTAGTTAAGTGTCACCAAGTTCTGCTGATTGAACAAAAATGAGCTGCAGCTCCAAAATCTCCACTTCGATTGCTAGTCTTCAACCAGTAATTCAACCTCCACCCCAGGTATTTAAAGACAAGAAACTGAACGCGAAAAAAATTAATGTTTTTGTTAACTTTCAATCAAATGTTTCTCTTGATGCCGGATGATTTATTTCATCGTCAGGTCAACCGCATTACCACGCAGATGTATACCCAAATCGTCACGGGCAGATATGCCCGATGCGTGCATCTCGTGTTCGTTTTTACTATGTTAATGCATTGAAAGTGGAACAATATTGCGGAAAATAGCTACTTTAGCAGAAATCGGCAAAATGAAAGGGAAATTAGTATCCCGTGTTCACAAAAGTGTCCTAATCCTAGCCGCGAAATACAAGTACAAACTTTATAACCTATTTTTTGTAACGCTTGTATCACGTATCCGCCCCATTTATGTATCGATTTTTTGCACGTAATGTAGCTCGATTTCACATATAATCCACAATTAAGCCTAATTTCATGCGCTTTGAGCATAAAAGTAATTATTAAATATTTATTAAGACTTACGAGTTACTTATCAAACAGTTCCTAGCCGGTTCATTTAATCTACACAAGTAAATCAACATACCGACATAGAAGTTTTTTATTATTATTTCACGATATTTGAAACGGAAATTATTTGAAATGGCAAATTTTTATTAATCACAATATTTTCTCTCGTTGAATTAACATTGACACAGGAGATTTTATATACATCTAATAGATTTGATCAGTGAAAATAGATTCGGCCGCTCCCGCACTGACAAACAAAGCCTTTTTTGGGCGGGGGATTTTTCGGAAAAAAATCAATTGTTGTGGCACTGGGACGCGCACCATATAAGCCACAAAAAGATTCGACC
Source organism: Convolutriloba macropyga (assembly GCF_964194025.1). Classification (NCBI taxonomy): domain Eukaryota; kingdom Metazoa; phylum Xenacoelomorpha; order Acoela; family Convolutidae; genus Convolutriloba; species Convolutriloba macropyga. The sequence goes on from NC_134469.1 coordinate 64,979, forward strand.
AGTGAAAACAAATTTGGCCAATGAAAATAGATTTGACAAGTGAAAAAAGATTCGGCCACTCCCACATTGACAAACAAAGCGTTGTTTGAGCGAGGGATTTTTCGGGAAAAAAATAGTTGTTGTGGCACTGGGACGTTTATCAAATATTTCACTAAATGGGTACGGCCAGTCACCTGGCTGCATTCGGTGGTCTATCGAGCTGAAATAGTTAAACAATTGTCAAAAAATTTAAGTAAGTAAGAATTCTAAATCTCACTAAAATAAACAACATAGAAAATACACACAAGGATTGCTGACACAATGATTGTTGAAAACGTCTTGAAACAAGTGTACAAAGAAGCGAGTGAAGTGAAACTCAGTGAGCCGCTGCATTTAAGTTTTATTGCACAATTGTTCTGTAATCCTCATCTGGGCTGTTGTCTATCACAGTTGTTATCAGGGTTATTTCTAGCAGCTTCAAAACGTAATCTCTACATTCGGCGATTTTGATCATTCTTATAACATTATATTGCCTTTCCAATTTTATGAAATCCCATTTCTCTCCGAGATATTGGTCCCGGAGTTAAGTGAGGATGTCATCAATTTTCGTCGCTTTTAAGGCATATCTGATCTGATATTCGCTCTCCGTTAAACCCAACGCCTTTCTCAGCTGCTCGTTTTTGACAAAAAACTCATTTGACAGCTGTGTTGAGACCTTCTTGCCGTCCAAACCAATTCTACGTTTGATCGCTGACAACAAGAAGAATAACATATCAGCATCTGATGTTTGCTGAGGTAATTCAAAGAAAACGTTCTTGTGGTAGTTCTCCTTGTGGCTTTCATTGGCAAGGCTGAAAAGACGAACAGGAACTTTGTTGATATTGATTCGTTGTCCAATCTTATCAACTTTGCCACCGCACAGCAATCTCGAAACCTGTATACCAGAGAAGATATGCGACACTTCCTGTTGTTGTCATCGAAAACCTCATCGGAGACCTTGACAATTCCATTCATGCACGGAACAAATGTCAAGGAGTTTGACTTCTCTTCAGCTGGTATGCTTCTGGGGAAATGAGCAATTGGGTTGGGTGGAGCAATGTAGCGCACTGATTGAAAACTAGCTTAAAAAAAAAGACAATTGAACAAAATACTGATCAGCTGTGTTATTTTCTGGAATATACCTCAGTTATATTCTTGTAGAATGGAGCTTGAGTTTACATTGAGATAACTGATTTTCAGATTTTTGAGGCTTTTACTTATATTCAAGATCACTATCTTGAGAAGATTTTATTCAAAATTTGAAAAACAAATTAGTTTCTGAAAAGTCCCTCAGTTTCAAATTAGGGTTCTGGAAAAACAAAATTACCGTCAACTGAGTTTCTCGATTGCCGCCTAACTGCTTCTTCATCTCTGCGGTCGTTCACGCAGTCCTGTTTCCGTTCTTTCTCAACGGGCTGTGATGAATCTATAGATTCCACCACGCGACTGTCTCGCATGCACGTCCAGTTTGCAGGTCTGAGTTGCTGGTAGTCGATCTCTTGTTGATGCTCTGTTTGAACCACAATGCACTGCAGAAAAGTATCTTTAGTCACTAAAATTCCTGTCCGCATCTGTTCATTGATGATTGATCTCCCTGCGTTTCGCTCATGCAATGGTGGAAGGACAGAGAATGAGCGTACGCTCTCGCCGACAAAATGTACCAGCTAATGAACCTTCTGTTCTCATTTCTGTAGACCAATGATCCATAAACTTCGTACAATCACTGAATTTTACAACTTTTATCAAAGAAGACCTGAACAAAAACAACAGGGAGAATTCTGGATTCAAACAAACAGCAATAACGAAAAAATCAACTGGCTCTAGACACCGGCAGCCCACGATCTTTCGTATCACGACGCACAGCACAACACCTAACAAAGAAATTGGGACACAAAATAATCAAAACAGACATAAACATAGAAGAATTCAGATGCTTTAACAACAACGAAACACAAGTGGACTATACAATCCAACTGGACCCGGAAACAAGCAACACAAAGCACACAATTGCCAAATACTAGTCGTTCCTCAAAACACAGTCAACCTCCTAGGGCGTGACACCCTGCAAAAACTCGGGATCAAACTAACCTAAACAGAACCAGGTGAGAAAATACAAAATATACATTCTATACAAAACAACTTCGCAAAATGGGTATTCCAAAAATACCCACACCTTTGCACCAGAATTGGCACCAGATCAAAAAACCACATAGCAAAATCAACATTCCACCAAACATTCCACCCAATACAACACAATGGAAGAAGAGCACCACTCCAACTAATAGATAAAGCAGAAAGAGAACTACATAAACTCATAGAAGATAAAAATATAATAAAATTACACAAATTCTCGGACGAATATTTCATACGCCCCGTAGTAATCACGGTAAAATCTATTAAAATAGCACTCGACTCAAACAAACTAAATGACGCTATCCATAAAATTAAATACCAAATGCAAAGCATCGACCATCTCATGGACACAATAGCATGCAAAATTAGTGAACTCAAACAAAAAGCAGGAACACCATATTTTTCAAAAATAGACCTAAAATACGCGTACAGCCAAGTACCACTCCATGCAGATACACAAAAACAATGAAAATTCCACATACTATGTGGAAAAGCCACAGGAACACACAGATTCATAAATGGCTTTTATGGACTAACGGACATGCCTGCAACATTCCAAAAAATAATGGGCTTCACATTAGCAATCATCAATTCAGCACACGCATTCCTAGATGATATAAAAATCATAACAAAAGGATCACTCACGGACCACAAGACAGAACTGAATAAAGTACTCACTAGATTAGACAAAGAAAACCTAGCAATAAGCCTAAACAAATGTGAATTCGCAGTAACAGAAATAACATGGCTAGGATTCAAAATTAATCCAATTGAACTCATACCAACAAAACATAAAACGATAAAACGGAGGCAATCATAAAATTGGATCCACCAAAGACAATAAAACAACTCACATCACTAATGGGAAGCATACACCGCCTACAAAATTTATCCCCAACCTCTCACAACTATCAGCCCCACTACGACCATTACTTTCCCACAAAGAAAAATTAAAAAACAGCAAATTAGACTGGAACGAAGAACACACAAAATTTTTCCAACAAGTCAAAAACGCAATCAAACAAATACTAGAAACAAACATTTTGATACAAACCGACCAACACGAGTAACATGCGACTCAAGTATAAAGAAGTGTTGCATGCCTAGAACAAAAATACGACAACGGGTGGCACCCCATCGCATACGCAAGCAGATTCCTAAATACAAACGAACAAAAATATAGCATTAATGAATTAGATCTACTATCAGTAGTATGGTCATTACAACACTTCAAATACTACCTATACGGATCAAGTTTCTCACGCCAAACGGATCACCAAGCCCTGCTATCGGCACTAAAAGACAATAGAGGAAATAAAACATATCAAAGTAGATTAACAAGATGGGTAGATAGACTATTACCATTTAACTTTTCAGTAGAAGATATTGCTGGTAAAAATATGGGATTTGCAGACTACGTCAGTAGACATCCTACATCAGCAGCAATACCAATATCAAAAGAAAACGAAAATTTAGGCATCAACTTAATTGGCTTTTTTAAAATTATGCTACATAACGCAGACAAAATTTCATCCAATAGGAACGCAGAAAATATACCAGAACAAAATGACGTCATACAGACAAGTGAACGAAAACAACTAAAGCAACACGCTTTTAGCCATTCGCATAACACAAATCAGTCGTACTCTCAAAGCTCAAATATTGTTAATGTAGCATAAAGCTCAAATATTGTAGCAAAAAACACATTCGATCAAAAGATTATAAAACTATTTCGCGACTCAAATAGAAAAGATATGTTATCCAACGAGCACTCAACACCCCACCAGATAACCTCCGAAACAACAATTCAGTTACGCCCCCAACAAGCATTACCATCGAAACTCAGACGGACAATAATTCAAACATTGGACAAGGTTTAACACCACTAAACCCCCATATTGCAAAAAATCCATTCGATGACATAACCCTTCAAAATTCTCCAAATTACCTACTTGATCTACATAAAGTTCTCGGAGAGGCATTTATAGCCGAAGCCTTTAGGAATGACTCAAACAGCAATAAAATCCGCAGATTTATAGAGCTGCAAGAATGGACCGCATTTAACAACTTTTCAAAGTATTGGTATAGCCTTCGTAGAGAATTATCAGTAAATCCTAATGGATGCTTTCTTTATGATGGGAAATTATATATAGCAACACAGCTAAAAAAGACCGTTATAGACTCCGTCCATAAGACACATCCAGGCCAGGCAGGAGCGATTTACCTTGCTCAACTTGTGTGGTACCCCCAAATCCATCGGGACATAGTTGCACAAGCACAAAGGTGCAGACAAGGCACAAAAACAGGTGAAAACCCAAAACTTATCGTTCCAAAAAACAAACAAGTAGAACTGCCACTACTATCTGAACCTAACGAAGAAGTCCAAATGGACTTCGCGGGCCCTATAACTAACAACAACAGAGACACGTTTATATTAGTAACACTCGACAGATACTCCCGATACCCACACGCAGAAACATGCACTAATTGTGACACAGAAACCGCACTAAGCTACTTAAAAGAATATTTAAATTCCATGGAATACCCAGATCAATAAGATGCGAACAAGCAATTTTTGAAATTTTTTTATAAAGACAACAACATGAGACTAAAACCAGCCCCTGTAGGAGATCACAGGGGCGCAGGAATGGTCGAAAGACTAATCCAGACAATAAAAAGACGATTACTAGCGATAAACTTGGACAACAAATGGTAAAAAGAAACACTCGCAAACAAAATATAGGAAAAATAGAAATTATAGCAATAATAGAAAACATAAAACTCATTCCAAACACAACCAAAAAATCACACCATTCGAAGCACACTTCGGCAGAAAACCAAACACACAAACAAGCAACATAGTCACACACCCAAACAAGAAAAACTTTTCATACAATAACATAAAGAAATTCTAATTAGACAAGAAGATCCTCAGACGCCCGATGCTGGACCAACAATCAAAGTGGAGCTTCTCCGATTCAGAACCCAACCTAGACAATCAGTATAATACCACATCAAATCCGGACGCAGATTCAGACATCATCCCCCTAGCAAGACAAGCGCAAAACAAACGTAAGCTTGTTAGGACTGGACCGCAATTAAAAACTTTTCAAAGTATTGGTATAGCCTTCGTTGAGAATCATCAGTAAATCCTAATAGATGTATTCTTTATGATGGGAAATTATATATACCAACACAGCTGAAAAAGACCGTTATAGACTCCGTCCATAGACTCATCCAGGCCATGCAGGAATGATTTACCTCGCTCAACTTGTGTGGTACCCCCAAATCCATCGGGACATAGTTGCACAAGCACAAAGGTGCAGACAATGCACAAAAACAGGTGAAAACCCAAAACTTATCGTTCCAAAAAACAAACACGTAGAACTGCCACTACTATCTGAACCTAACGAAGAAGTCCAAATGGACTTCGCAGGCCCTATAATTAACAACAACAGAGACACGTATTTATTAGTAACACTCGACAGATACTCCCGATACCCACACGCAGAAACATACACTAATTGTGACACAGAAACCGCACTAAGCTACTTAAAAGAATATATATATTTCCATGGAATACCCAGATCAATAAGGCGCGACCAAGCACAAGCATTTAAAGCAAAAAACTTTGAAATTTTTTATAAAGACAACAACATGAGACTAATACCAGCCCCCGTAGGAGATCACAGGGGCACAGGAATGGTCGAAAGACTAATCCAGACAATAAAAAGACGATTAGCAGCGATAAACTTGGACAAAAAATGGTCAAAAGAAACACTCGCAAACAAAATATAGAAATAATAGAAATTATAGCAATAATAGAAAACATAAAACTCATTCCAAACACAACCAAAAAATCACACCATTCGAAGCACACTTCGGCAGAAAACGAAACACACAAACAAGCAACATAGTCACACACCCAAACAAGAAAAACCTTTCATACAATAACATAAAGAAATTCTATTTAGACAAGAAGATCCTCAGACGCCCGATGCTGGACCAACAATCAGTGTGGAGCTTCTCCGATTCAGAACCCAACCTAGACGTTCAGTATAATACCACATCAAATCCAGACGCAGATTCAGACATCATCTGGCACCCGATAAATTAAGTAACTTTTGGAGACAAGACCTCCGTACTAATAAACAAAAGAAAACAAGTAGCCAGAAAAACACTAATGAGAAGAGCACCAGAACCACGGGGAACATTAAAACCATTCTGGAATATAATTTCAGATGGAACCATAACTGACTATGCACCAACCACAATATCAATCGACACACATAACAGAGATAACAACCGAATGAGAAAATGCGATCTAGTCAACAAATACATAGCAAAAACCAACACCACCACCACAAACACAAAAACCCAAACCCCAACTAATGGATTTCTTCGCATGTAAAACAGTAGGCAAATACAATAGAAAGAGAGACAAAATTCGTAATTTCTGTTTAGAGGAGAAGAGACAACTCCAAAGAGACAACCCGCAAAGAGAGGAACAAGTCAACATAGTACATCACAACCCCCCGCCCCCACCGAAGAGATGGCAGGAACTTCAAATCCCTGGACACTGAAGTTACACCACAACAAGCAGGACCCTCAACAGCACCAGTCCCCCAAATAGGACAACAACGAAAACAAACATCTTCAAAAAACAACAAGCGTCCAAAAACAAAGAACAGAGCGCAAGCAAAAAAACATTTCTCCGTCAAAGAAGACAATCCGCCCTACAAGGAAAAAAGCCATCACACTTTGACCAAAAGTCAAAGGAAGCGGCTCTCGCCCAAACAAAGCTAACACTAGCAAAAAGACGGCAACAACAGAACAACCAAAGACAACAATCGCTAGTCCATACGGATCTTACCACATTCCACAACTCAAAAACAATCGAGATCGTCAACCTAGCCTCGGACTCATCGACAGCTAGTCCAGCAAATATTGTGACACCGTCCTCACCCAAGGATTTCAAGAACACATCACCAAGATCCAAAAAGCATATTGGCAACGTGGTCAACAAAATCAAGGCAACCAACAAAGCACGAGAGGAACAAACCCCAGAAGCCAACGACCCGGACATTGATACAAAGACCCGGACATTGACTATGCAAACATCATCAAGATAAAGAAGGCAGACCCAAAATAAAGGAAACCACAAGACAACAAGTCCACACAACAGAACCCCATTACTCTACAGCCACAACACTCATCAACACCTATCCACCACGACGACGCACAACAGCAACAACCTGTAGAACACGACTCCACCTCCGACATAGAAAACGGGCCACAATATGACACGATTACAGCAACCAAGCACAACGAACAACCACAACTCAACATCCACATCAACATTAACACAACAACTAAGACATCGGAAAAAAGACTTATATTGTCGCTCAATACAGAGGACATGGAAGAATTAGATAAACTGATATTAGACTAATGTTTTATAGAATATCATTAAAAGCAGGGAAGTGTGGTGGAGAGTATGAACCTGTGAAACCAAGTTATGATACCTACTATTATCAACTTGATTAAACTATATTATTTGTATTATCATTCTTCACGGAATGCATCAGTTTTACGTTAGATCCTGTTACTTGAAGCAGTAAACTTTGTTGCTATGAACTTAATCTTTTCGTTGTATCATTTGTTAAAGGTGTTAATCCTTACGGACAGGTACTTTCTGTCACGTAAGTCTTGAGTTAGTGAAGTGAGAAAAAGCCGAGTGCTTTTTGCGATTGTTTAACTCAGAATTCAGTTCGGAAGAGAATTTCTCAACTGCTCTTTTCACCGCTAGAATTGTTACACACAATAATTTTAATATTAATAATAATAATCATAATAATTTTAAAAATAATAATAATAATAATAATAATAGATATTATTAATAATAATAATAAATAACTGATTAATAGCTGGATAATCACTGATTTCAACTTTCCAAAGTGAGAGACGTTCAGGAACTGTAGTTCAACAAAAACAGCGTCTGTTTTGCTTCTTATAAACTGAATTGTCCCTGCTGTAATAAAAAGTCCATTTCCTGGCTGCAACACAGCTTTCTAATAGGCATTCGTTAGCAAAACAATTACTTCCGAAGAAGTGGCTCCTGTAGCAAAAAAAAAACAGTTGTAAATATAATTCTTGATTAGTTGCTCAAACAAAAACAATGAGCGAAAGTACTAATGTTTCCCGTTTATCACAATAACTTTCGAAAAGCTCTGTGTTTGGCTGTGTTGATTAAATCAAGCTGATCTCAATCAAAAACCTCAGTGAAATTACCAAGGATGAAAAGTTTCCTGGACAGATTTTCCAGCCAGAGAGAGCACCTTCCTGTGTCCTGTGCACAGTTTTGAACTGAGATTTATAGTCTGACGAAGGCAAGTGTTTCTCAGATTGGAGCATAACAGAAACCTCGCTAATGAATTGTGACATCTCGAAGTTCTTCAAAGTGTTCGAATCTAGAATACATGTAGAATTATTATTCATACGTAAATCAAAAAAATTAAATTAAAACATGATATGCAGCCATTTCATACAACGGTTAAAGCAACTTGCTTGTCACGTCAAAACTTGTTGACATTGGACACCAGCGAGCCCATCTTGCGAGGAAATTATCACCAAAAGTTTTTATTGTCATTTTCTCCACCAAATCTTTCAACTAAAAAAAAACAGCGGAGAAGGTATTTATGCTAGGAAAATGTCTCACCATATATTTCAGAAAGTCCCTCAGTTTCTAAAAACACTTTTAGAAAATTACCCCTTCATTTTTTCTGATGACTCGGTTGTGTTTTGCCATTCTCATTAACCATTCTAATTAAGTAAATGTTTTTGTCGGACAATCTCTCTTGTCAAGTCTGTTGCACTATCCCACTATCCCACTTTCTCATTGGTGACTGTAAAATATTTTCTAGCAGCATCCAATCTTGTAGTGACAGTCTGACCACTTCAGCCATTCGCTCTTCACTTAGATTGCGTTCAGTATCAATTGAATGTAGAGTGTTTATAAACTCATAAGTTTTCGTTTTGTCAGCGACAATCATGAACAGGCCTTTCTCTTTGTGTTTTCTTAGCTTCGATTGACGTTTGGATGGCCCAGCTTCATCTGTCCTCAATATAGATGGTCCCATTTCCGTTAATGCTACTGAAAAGTTGGTCAAATCATGTTACTTAATTTGCTCTGCACTGGTTCTTCAGGTTGATCATCCAACCTCGTAGACGATCCCTCATCTGTTAATGCAACTAAAAACGAAAAATTATAACAGATGAGTATTATCAAATTATGTATAATACTTCCTGAAATACCCCTCTTTAAGATTAGTTGAAATAATTTTCAAAGTATGTTACCTGATTTGCTCTGCAGTGGTTGTTCTGGTTGACCATCCAACCTCGAAGGTGGTCCCTCATCTGTTAATGCAACTGAAAATTGCAGTTGATAAGACAATCTACCGTTCAAAGTTTCAATTCAACTTAATGCAGCGTATTATTAACGATATAAGGTACTCGTACAATCAAGAAAACTTATTTGCACTGTTACAAAGCATCAACGTATTAGCATTTTTAAGTTCAGAGTGACAACCGACAGATTAGACGGCAAGGTTTTTTGATGCGCTTTTACTGGTTTTTTGTCTGATGTTTTTGACGTCAAAAATCACTCTTTAATATTAGCTGAATTAATGTTCAGAGTAGGTTACCTAATTGGCTCTGCACTGGTTCCTTAGGTTGATCATCCAACCTCTTAGATGGCCTTTCATCTGTTAATGCAACTAAAAACAAACAAAATATATATATCCCATGATTATTATCAAATTATGTATAATTTCTGAAAAATCGCTCTTTAATATTAGCTGAAATAATGGTCAGAGTAGGTTATCTGATTGGCTACTTCCTATTTCCATGTTTTCGTGCGCTGGAATTCGATTAGAGTAGCTCCTGAAATCATGGTCTCCCATTATATATCGCCTAGCCTCGTCGTAGGAGCTATCAGTTTGCCCAAGATGAATTCCATTCGATCCGCGCTATTTTTCCTGCTTTCGTGGACTCCTCTCAACCTGTCAGCATCAATGTTCCAATTCAAGCACTTTTTGCTGTCATGTTCCAGCTTCCTCTGGTCTTTACCACCACAGTTATGTGTCTGCAACGTTGCATATCGCTTGTATGTCCTGCCACAAGCAGAAATGAAGTGTAAAGATTGAGCTGAGTGGTGAGCTAAAGTGTTCTAGCTAAAGTAATGAGTGAGATATTTGACATAGTTCAACAATTTAGGTTTAAAATTCAGAATTTTAAAACTCAGTTTTTAAATAGTTCATATTATCACATGTGAGTGGTCCCATGCGTTTGACAGGTGCACCGCGCTTCTTTCCACCAATAGTTCCAGACATAATTTTTTCTCTAAAAATCAACCGCCATTCAGTACTTTTGCGATGTCAATGATCAATACTTTTTGTTGCAAAATCTCTCCTCCAGCTATAATCACAATAAATTGAAGACTCAACAGAGTACAAGTGAGTTATAAAATTTACCTAACATCATCTAAACATATAAAACTAAAAATTATCACTTGTTCCAAATTTGGTACCAAGTTTTTAATAATAATTAAGGTTTTCATTCATTCAGCGAAGTTGCTGTGCTGCTCTCATTTTCTCCTGCAGCCTCAATGTCCGAGCTGGAAATTGTCAGAACTGGTAGTAACTATTCAACAAAACAGTTGAGCTTTTAATTGGCACTGGAGAGTCAACATATTCCCAACACTGTCCAACCTGGAGCTGCTAGTGCTTCCTTCATCTGACCTTGCACCGAATGCCAATTTTGAATTGTTGCCCCAAGTGCAGCTGACATCTCAACCCAGGAAAGGATTTTCAGCTTCTCTATGGGTCTCTTGGAATTTTGCTGTAATATTCAGAACAAAAAATGAAAACCCCATCAAAACTCCCTTTTTTATCGAAAAATCCCTCGGTTGTTTAAGAAGTATAACTAGGCAACCAGTCAGTAAATTTAGCAATAATTTTTTAATATTTCATTTTTTACACCAGGTTGAAACGAAATTAACAGCAATCATAACCTCTTACAAAGCTTTTCAATTCGTGGATTGCCATCTGATAACGCTTTTGGACAGAGGGTCGTTTCGCCTCATCTTCAATACCGTCACCATTTATGGCAAGCCAACAGGCTTTAAAGGCCTTCTGTCTCTGGGCGGTTACTGTCTCGCTCAGTTCCGCGTTTACTGCTGCAACGGTCAGGGATTGGAAGTTTGGATAAGTTTTCTCCCAACTTCACCCTGCAAATCTTTCCCGGACAAAACTGTTAGCAGCCGACTCTAAAACTATTTCATATGATCATTTGTTTAAACTGCCAAAAGCCTAATTTTTAAAAAAATTTTCTCAACTTTAATTTAACTGACATCAGCAAGTTTTTGTCACTGTGAAAAAGATATATATAACATTAAAACCAGAATTCAATAGAAAAAAGTTTACCGATTTCATTCTTGTGAATGAAGTTCACGCTGAAAGTCAGAGTGTCTACAATGGTTCTGACGGAATGTTGACAACCAGCGCGCGTAAACAAACACTCTCCCTTTCTCACCGTCAATTTTCTACATTGCGCTTCAATCTTCTCGTGAAGTCCACAGATGAGGTTCTTGAAAAAACAATAATTCAACAGTTTGGTGTCAATTATTTTTGTTGACGTAATTTCTGAATAAGCTACCTTTTATATGCCGTTTTCTTTTCGAATTCAGAAAAGAGGGGCTGAATTGGGCACGATGTAAAACTCTTTGCATCCTGTCAAGAAAATGTACATAACAGAGGTGTGGCTGAAATTTGTGTGTTAAATCGATACAGCACCGTCCATACTGATTAGCCAATAATTTTCAACGGGACTGCTGCTGAGTTCTGGAGGGATGTTAACAGCATGAAAATGCCCGAGGGAGACTTCAGCAAGAATATCAGGAACAGTCCAGTTTTTCAGTTTGATAGAGCCTGTCAAAACCATTTAGTCATTTAGTTGAAAAACTCTTGATATATGAATAAAGCTAAATTTCAGAAAAAAATATGTAAAGCTTTCTCAAATTACTTACTTGTCATATCAAAGCCGATGACATTCCAGGGATGATCTCGCAATTCAAATTGTTGCAGAAGCTCTTTAACTGTCATCGTAGATATGATCGCCTGATACTGAAGCAAGAACAAAGATTTCAAATAGAGATACCCCTAACCGACCCATTTTATTTTTTTGCCAAAAAATCCGTCCCTTTTTCATCGGAGTTCTTGAAAGAAAGATTTAAAATAGAGAAGCCTTACACCGACTGTGCTGTTTAATGGTAAAATTAAGATCTATCAATGGCTGCTAAAATTGATAACATTAAATGACAGTTTCCTAATAGCTTTACCTGAAAAGCACGACACTCACCTCATAGGAATTTTTTCTCGCCGAAATTGGTCTTTCAATTGTCTCTCCATTCACGCACACGTCCATTTCTTTCTTTACAATCTGTTCTATCAGATTGTTTGAGCAGAGTGATATGTCAGTCAGCAGCGTCGTGATCGGAGAGGAGAAAACACGGAGAGACCAGCAATCAGGAATAACGACACAGCTGGTTTTAAGTTCTATAGTTAATCGAGGAACTACCTTCAGTTCAAAAGCAGTTCTCGACAGAAATTTTCTGTCTATTTCCAGAATCTGCAACAATATTCTGTCTATAATTCGCGGTGTCATAATTGGCGCATTGGACTCAACTCGCTCAATCACTGGCGCTTGATCTATCTCTATCGTGGGCAACTGAGGACTTGGCGTGCAACTTTCTACTTTAAACTGCCGTTTCTCGGGCATGTCCTTCTGTGGTTTTGACTTCCTTTTTCTGGGGCAACTGCCTATCGATGGAACCGCTGCCGAGGAGGAAGAGGAAGGCCCTGGCTAAGATGTCTCCGACTCAGTGGGACAACTTGTTGGGACGTAAGAGGGCCCTGGCTAAGATGCTGCTACGTTTTCAGAAGACGCACAAGCATGTCGTGATGATGTTGGAATGTCAGGATGCTCCACACCTCTAATCTCAGACTGGCTTGAAGACAAGGTGCTTCTCCTTTTCCTCTTCGAACTGCTGATAGCAATTGCCACTTCATTTTCAAAACTGGTTTCTACCACATTTGGGAAACTGTCCGCAAAATTGTCAATTGACCAGCTCCTATCAAGGTATTTTTTGACATCATTGTAGCAGCTCTCAGTTTGTGCTAGAAAACTCCTTCTTCTTTTCCAGCAAATCGAGCCTCCCTCATGCCTCCTCATGTTGGCGTTGTCCCGAGCGTAGTAGAAGCACAGCTTGCAGAACTTGTCCAACCACTGCTGCCTTTGTCGACGGCAATTCAGCATGTGCTCCTCGAGATTAGATTGCCTAGCATACATTTTGTGGCGCACTAAAACATTTGAACAGGGTTAAATGTATACACTCATTAGAAATTCAAAAAATCATAGAACTGTGCATCACTCAAAAACTTAAAAGTTTAACAAGCCAAGTTTCATGTAGCAAGGATTGATTAAAACATTGTGGAGCGTGAGGGATTTTTCGGAATTAATCTTGAAGGGATTTTTTCTTACTAACGATTACCCTGGAAATTGCAACCTGATTGAATTATTCATAAAAGTGTGCATCACGCAATAACTTAACGGTCTAGCAATTCAAGTTTCATTAGCCAGGATCAATTAAAACATTGTGCGGCGTGAGGGATATTGCAGAAATTACTTTTGAAAGGATTATTTCATAATAACGATTACACTGGAAATTGTGGTCCGGGTTGAATTTTCGACCACTCACAAATGACAGTTTCAATTGCCAATTTAAGCTGCCACTTGCTCTAAGAATTTAAGGAATGTCTGGCGGAAAAAACTATTTAAATCAAGGAGGGATTTTGCGGTAATTGATGTGGTGCTAGGAAAAGTGGCGCCAAATTTATGCTGGTAAGCTTCCAGACAAGTGGCAACAAAATTGGCATTTGCATAATTGGCACTTGCTGACTATTTAAATTAACACTGGAATGTTTTAAGAATTTAAAGAATGGCTGGTGAAAGAACTCTTCAAATCAAGGAGAATTTTGCGGTATTTAAACTATTGCAAATTTATGCTGGTAAACTTCCAGACAAGTGGCGCCAAAATGAAACTATGAAAAATTCAAACAGGAACACTGACTTCAATTATGTTTTGCTGTAACTTTTCCCCAAACGAAATATGTTCAAAAGACATTGTTCATCCAGACTACTAATTTTAAAAAATCATAAACTAATCTACATTATAAATAAAAGAATTAAATAGTTAGCAAAAATGAATTAAAAATGGAAAGCAAAAAAAAAATTCAGTCATTGGTCTTATTGAGAGCTAGATCGATAAGCATTTACGTGACTGTTAAGTGAAAAATTGATGAGCAACTTGGTCTATGTAATCATATCGAAGCTGTGTTAATGCAGGAATACCAACTCTTTCTACTAATATTGCATAAAGAGGATATTGACCATCAGGTCCCTTGCTAATTTTGTTGCAAATCCATTCAGTCAACTTGAGGTTGCACTGCCTGTTCAAAAATTCACTTCTAAATACACTAGGCGAACAATTTCAAAGGAGTCCTAGACAACGCCTTCCATCTTTATGAATAGGGCAACTTTCAGAACTTGCGTCAACCAAGTGTCGGCCATTTTGGCGAACTTCAACTATATACTCTAGTTTTCGGTTAATCGGATCATCATCAAAGTAATCTTCGCATGTTCAAATTTGACTCTTAATAACTAAGCCGTGATAGTCCAAAACAAAATCACTTTTGGCGAAAGCAGCCGTCGTAATGTCTCCTCGATCAAATTAGTTGTACTCCACGTCAAAAACCCCTTTCCAACTCTGATGCAGGACCATTTGTGCTAGCTGTTTTTGTGTTGCTCTGGAATCCAAATTTGAAAACTTCAGGATTCCATTGTCTTCCGGGACTCTTCGAAGTCGCTTGCAGCGTTTAACTTTGGTCAGCCGCGAAATTAAAGTGTTTAACATTTTCGCGTTTTTGATAATTTCAGTGTCCTTCAAAAGGTTATTCTTCGAGATAACCTAGCATTGAGAGCACCTGAATTGGTTCATTCTTGCTCGCACCATCTTTTTGACAGCGTGGACATCAAATCTGTAATCCATTTGCACCAATTTTTCGAAACGAGAGCTGCTACAGCATTTTTTGATAGGAGGACGGGGCAGCGCTACCATTATTGCACTTCGTGGGTAACTCTTGCTTGATCTGTCGATTAAGCAGAACCTGTTCCCCCTTCGGTAAAGTTCCTTGCATTTGAAACAGAAAAAAAGTGTCTCTAAACAAAGATATTTTAATTTCTGAAAAAACCCTCACCTTTTCCTAAATATGCTAGGGTTTAATGTTCTAATGCTAGGGTTTAATCATCTTTCATCTTGAAGAAAAATTTTAATTCCGTGGGTCTTATATACAACAATCTAAAGATAAAGAAAACTATGCATTAAAAAACGACAGTCTCCTACTTCTTTCCAAAACTGACATCCCAAGTTGGTTACAAAGTTTTGAAAGCGAATGAACTTATATCTACGGACCTTCTTTTTGAACTTGGATGGGATCTGGCGCACGCTGAAATCCTGTGATCCATTCCTTTTAGTGAAGAATTTTTCTTTATCTACGTAGTAATTCAGGAAAAAACGCTTATTTTTTCCATATGTCTTTCTTTGATCATCAGAAACATTTCTCGTCGTAAGAAGATAAGTCCTCAAACCCTCAATAAATGTTTTGAAACAAAAAAATAATTAAAAAGAAATTATAATATTTGAAATCAATTTCGGTTTATTCCGTGCTTGCAAGGCTGGTAAAGAATTCACAGCTGTTAATTCGAATCAATATTACCAAGATATGATATGAATGTATATTCTCGTCGAATTTGATTTATTCGATAAAAAGTGTTTTGATAGTTAACTGTTTACTGTGCGCTTGTTCTTTTTCCAGTTTTCCAAGACATACTCTGTTTTAATTTCGAACTCAACATGTTCAACAGTTGATTGATCAAGTTAAACATTTGCTTGTACTGCCGCATGAACGGCGAAGTTGAGAATCTCAACATCGTAACATGCCACAGGCCTGTACATATACTTGATGAGGGCAAGGTGGAGCTGTGTCTCGTCAGAAGTTGACAGCGCTCCATTAGATTCGAAATCAATGATAATTTCTTGGATACAATCTAAACAATCTAAACCTTCCATCTACCGTACTGCACATATCACATATTTGCGTGCTTCTTTCCTCATGTCCTCAAGCATAAGGTTTTTCTAATGTCACAACAGAGACAGTTGTTTTCAAATTGTGCTTCACTCACAAAGTTAAAGGTTGAACAAGTCAAGTTTCAAATGGCGAGGACCGATTTAAACTTTGTGGAGTGTGAGTTATTATTCCGAAATTAATAATAAAAGGATTACTTCATACTAACGTTTACAAATTGAGTTTTTCCAAAACATTTTATACCATCTTGTAATTTATTTTCCTTGAAATATTGAGGATGATAGCTTACATTTATTCCTGGTCTCCATGTATATTTCTGACTCCTTTTTTGATTTTCTTTGAAGAATGCCAATAATTCTGAGTGTCTTCTGGCGACAATTGTACTGGCCATTCTTGTTGCTGATCAGTTGTTAAATTGAGATTTTCATCTGAAAAAGGAGAAACGCTGCAATAAAAATTTCCCTAACTGATCAAACTGCATTTCTCACTGACACAATTCAATATACCTGTTTATTTTAAGTTTTAAACCTATTTGCATTCCATTAAAGGTCTATCAGACTACCGTATGACAAAAAACTCACTTACTGGGATGTTTAATACGACACTCATTGGTCACTCACTAATATATTTGCGTAAGTTAACGTTATCAACTTTTCCCCGCTTAATTTCTCAAGAATTCCTTAAAAATCACTGAAAAATATTTTTTACACCAGAAAGTGTTTGCTGAAATTACTGAAGATTCTGTGATTCTAACGAGATTATAAGTCAGCATTTGGTGGTTCTCTGGACTAGCTGGCTTCTGTCGTTTTGGGTGTTGAGCAGTTTCCAGGGTTGAACCTTAGTGCTGGGTCGAGCGATGAGAAATTTTCTGTTTTTCTGTAGGATTAATTATCGTTAATAATAAATTAATGTATACGACAGATCAAAAGAAACTTTCACTGAGTTCTACAAGAGGATAAGAAGAGACCAAGATTTTTTCTAAACCTGCTTATAGGGACTTAATTTGAGGATTAAACTATTCTGTCTCCCATCCTAAGTGAACTTGACTTTTTTTACCCCGGAATGACCCTTAGATTAATTAAGTGCCCTAATTGATGCCTTTGGGGTTCAATTGCATAAAAGACGAATCGGATGTAAAAAATTTATCAAAGGGCCGGTTAAAGTTTTCGAAATCTCCTCCCTGAAGGATTAAAGGCTAGTTGCTCCAGTCTTTCCCAATTGAGACGTTTTAAAATCATCAATAAAATGCGTCTCTCAATACACCACTTTTGGTACCATTAAATTCTCAATTTTCCCTCGCGAATTGCTAGATCAAAAGACTCTCAGGGCGGCTTTCTCGGGCCTCGAAAAAATACTAAAAATAGTTCAATTTCAAAGGGGTTTAATAAAATTATTTTTTACAGGAGTTAATCTATTTTTAAGCACTTAATAAACAATGCAATTCATTTTGAAATTTTCAGATTTTTCGTGAGGGGGTTTTCAGAGAAAATTAGTAAAATTAATCTTTTATTCATGAGTCAAAATCTCGTTATTTTCTATGATACTTTTCCGTTACGAATTTTTAATGAATCCCATGTGTGTTCTCTCAGGAAATGTAAAAAAGGGGAAGAAATGAGGCGCTCCCATTAATCCTTCCGAACCATTCAACTGCAAACCAAACGTTAGTTGAGCTATTTTCCATTTTAAATCGTGGTGGTCAACCAATAATGGAACGTAATTATTGTCAATTTGGAAGTTTTGTTTCATAGCTTTCACTTTGAAGCAAATCGACACAGCTTTATTGTGATAAGAGTTGACAAACTGTAGAAAAAGAACCCAGGAATTTTTCAGAAAAACTAATGTGTGTCAAATCGATCTCATGAAAAAATTGGCAGAGTCTGAAAAACGAATGAGCACGTCTGTGTTTAGACAGAAGTTGAGATTACGCAGAAGTCGTGGATTCCTGGAATCCCTCTTATGTTGAAGTCTTCAGTGTAACAAGTTTTTGTAGTATTCAATGTTTTCACAATATCAAATTATCGCATCAACCAATCACTTTTTCTAAAATGGTTTTATATTGCTTTAACAAGTACAATATTAACTAGAGTTAAACAGTCTGAGGAGCTTGGAAATCCCTAAATTTTTCTCACTGCAGACTTTGGTTCTCATATACGTGAAACTACTTCCTTCCAGAAACCAGCAGTAATTAAGAAAAAGTCAATTTTTTTAGACAAGAAGGCGTTATCATCAGTTTGAAGCTTACTAAATCATTGCAACTGATAACAGATTTGAACGGAACAATGGAGTTGCTCATTTTTGACATCTTCATTCTGTATTGAAAGACTCAATCATTAAAAGTGTTTTTTGTTGAAGGGACAATTTCAACCCAAAATTTTTTTTTAAAAATTTCTTATCGATGATCAAGCCATTGCAAGAAACTATTTATTTTATATAAAATAAAATTAAATGATTTTTAATGTGTTTCATGATTATAAATACAACAGTTTTATAATCACGCCTAAAAATTAATCTGATGTTTTAAGAGAGGAATTTTTTGGAAATTAATCTGCTGATGTGTCAGTTTTGGTAATGTGTCAAAAAGCTCTGTGTCAACAGAGCGTTTACTTTTTTACGGCGGCTCGAAGAGAAGTATTGATTTTCTTCAGGTTTTTTGTACGGGAAGTACTTTTTGTTCAGTAGCCGTTTTGACCTAATAGTGAAAGCTAGTAAAATGGCCGTCTGAACTACCTTTTTCTGAGCAAGGGAACATTTTTGTTAATATGCCGCGTTCAGTGAATGACCTTTTGATTTTTGATGCGCTTAGTGAATATGCAACAATCTAGAACAAAAAATTGACTTTTTTCTGAAAAGTCCCTCAATGGTTTTTGAAATCACTAATCTCTTTGAGCAACCAAAAACAAAAACGTTATTAAATAAAGCTCGGTTAAACTTTTTAATTCATTCGCAAACTGAATTTACTGTTCAGTGAAATAAAAACAGGAAAAAAATTGACTTTTTCTGGTAAAAACCCTTTTATAATTTCGATGATATTTGGGGGATTTTCGAGTCAGTTTTGCCTTCTTGGTTAACAAAAAATCTTTGCTGATGTGATTTTTTGACTTCGAACCAATATTTATGAAAAAATAATCATCCTCGGAAAAGTGTTATTTTTCAGAAAATAATCCAAAGAAAAGCATTTTTAATTAAAATTTCCGACTTGCTATTTAAAAAAACTAAATTGGAAAACTTGATAACAGTTAAATATGTTTATAGATAAAGCTGCAAAGTTTATCTATCGGCTATCATCCGGCTATGTTTTATATTCAGATCAACTTTCATTCAATGCAGTTTCATTCAATTGTCTGTCTTCTCTGTACTTACTGTCGTAACAACACCTTCTCTTTAATCTGACTGAATATTCACCAGTTGGATTGTTTAGCCTTTTTGTGCCGTTTAATGCTAGCAATAGCTGTCATCTTTTGTACACTGTCGCTGGAGTTTTGGTTCTGTTGGTGCAGTAAAAGAGGTTTCTGCTAACAAGCGTAGCTTTTAGTCGTACAGCCATCAGGTAGTTTTAAGAATAATCAATCGGGTTAACAAACAATGACTCGATATTTCCTGTAAGTTGAATACAACGTTTTTTATAATTGGAGGAAATAATTTTCCAACCACCTTGTGCGTACTTTTGCAACCGCATGTTGTTATTCTTGAGTTTTGATTTAGGCAGTGCTGATTTAATGGCTGAGTTTAACGAATGCTGGTTATCAACAACCAGGTAGCAATGAGGTGCACTCGAGTGTTTCATTAGAATTAAATCTGCCGAGGTATTTGACAGGACTTTTCATCCCGTACGTTTTATCGTGTTCTCTATAACCGGATGTGAGAGGGACTTGTTCTTGAAGCAACCAACTACATTGGAGTGTAGTCCTTGCATCATATTCTCGTTTCGCCGAAACAAATCAAGTGGCAGCTTTGCTGTAACAATTGGTGGCTTGTTAACATTTGAGTACGCTATGCTTTCATTATCTGGAGCTGACATATCATAAAGCAGTTTGTAGCAGTCTGCAAAGGTTAATAAAACTTTGATATTTTCTTTCGAGAATGAATTCAGTCATTCTGCAGAAAGAGAAATACAAGTCACACAGCATTGGGTCCACTGTTGTCAGCTTTCCACCACCTCTAATTGTTCTGAAAAACAAGAACTCATTGTGAAGCCACCGCAAAAACATTAATAAACACGATTCGGATTAATTTTTGTTTTCCCCGAATTTTCAAAGCTTCCAACAGTCACAATTTTTTGCTAACTGTTCCCTACAACAAAAACTATTATGATAAAATAACAATTATTATGATAAACTATTAAGATATTAACTATAATAATAAAAATTATGAAATAACTTACCTCGAGTGAAAATACTTTTGAGATCGGTGGTTCGATTTATCCAACAATTCCGACATCTGATCTCATAGTTTCTGGAAAGCTTCAGGTTCATTCATTGATGAAGGTATGTGGCAGCGCTTCTATTTGTATGGCGTTAGTGCTAAAACTGCTGGACTGATCTGATAATAAGTATCTGCCCATCTCGTGTATTCAGATCTTGTTTCGGAAGTAGATTTGAATGGGCGAGCCGCTCTTACCATCTCAGGAAGTCTCGCTCGCTAAAGTTCTGACGCATCTGCCGTCAACATCATTGAATCTGAGACTCCTTCAATAATTTAGAAGGATAAATGTGGGTGAAGTTCTCGCTATACTTTTAGCCAGTTCAGATTAACGTTATTCGAACCAGACGAAAGCTCTTTTTTGTTCCAAGCTCCTTCAAAGAGTGTACCAACCTGATTTCCTGAGCCCTGTAATTCATCCGTATCAGCTATAATGGCGGCAGCCTCTGCGTGATATCTGCAGACACCGCTCTCCTTCTCCTTTTCCGGTTAAATTGACTGAGTAAAAAGGTCTTTTCACATCACTTTCGCTGATGTTCTTTTGCAGTTGATTTATCGCTTCTTCCTGAAGGCGGCCTCCACCCCTAACGTTTATCATTTTGTAAACCCACTTATTGAGGCCCAGCTCCACACATCGAATCATTCCACGAGTTACATCTGGACAAATACAAGTGCAAATGCAAGTGCATCTTCTGGTAGTTTTTGTCGAATCCTTACCTTCGCATCCAATCTTCGGCCAGTTTCGCCAACTTTTAGAGTAGTAAATCTGTTATCAGCAATCAGCAACATACAAGGGCTTTTTAGAGATATGAGCAGATTTTCCATCGTCCTTTGTGATTCCAGAGAAAAAACTTCAGCATGAAAGGCTGGTCTCTGGAATAAGTCAACTTCACACCGCTGTCTTAAAGTCCATTCGTCTGTTGATAAGGTCAAGAAGTACTTTGCTTGCCCACGAAACTGCAGCCAAAGTTTTGTTCCAGATAGAAGCGAGAGTCTCCTCCTGAAAATAGAAAGAAACAATGAAAAGAACAAAACTATACTTAACGAGGGATTTTTCAGTAAAAAATGTAGATTACTGTTATGTCCTAGTATATAATCCTAGTATATAATAACGGCGTTTTGACCTAATAGTGAAAGTGAGTAAAATGGCCGTTTGAACTACTTTTTCTGAGCAAAGGAAGTTTTTTGTCAATATGCTGCGTTCAGTAATTGACCTTTTGATTTTCTGAAGAGTCCCTCAATGGTTTTTGAAATCACTCAATTTTTTGAGCAACCAAAAAAGAACAAAAACGTTATTAAATACAGCTCGATTAAAATTTTAATTCATTCGCAAACTAAATTTAATGTTAAGTGAATTAAAAACAGGAAAGAAAAATGATTTTTTCTGATGAAAATCCTTCAATATTTTTGATGATATTTGGGGGATTTTCAAGTCAATTTTGCCTTCTTGATTAACAAAAAATCTTTGCTGATGTGATTTTTTGACTTCGACCCAATATTTATGAAAAAATAATCATCCTCGGAAAAGTGTTATTTTTCAGAAAATAATCCAATGAAAAGCATTTTTAAATTAAAATTTCCGACTTGCTATTTAAAAAAACTAAATTGGAAAACTTGAAAACAGTTAAATATGTTTATAGATAAAGCTGCAAAGTTTATCTATCGGCTGTCATAAGGCTATGTTTTATATTCAGATCAACTTTCATTCAATGCAGTTTCATTCAATTGTCTGTCTTCTCTGTACTTACTGTCGTAACAACACCTTCTCTTTAATCTGACTGAATATTCACCAGTTGGATTGTTTAGCCTTTTTGTGCCTTTTAATGCTAGCAATAGCTGTCATCTTTTGTACACTGTCGCTGGAGTTTTGGTTCTGTTGGTGCAGTAAAAGAGGTTTCTGTTGACAAGCGTAGCTTTTAGTCGTACAGCCATCAGGTAGTTTTAAGAATAATCAATCGGGTTAACAAACAATGACTCGATATTTCCTGTAAGTTGAATACAACGTTTTTTTAAAATTGGAGGAAATAATTTTCCAACCACCTTGTGCGTACTTTTGCAACCACATGTTGTTATTCTTGAGTTTTGATTTAGGCAATGCTGATTTAATGGCTGAGTTTAACGAATGCTGGTTATCAACAACCAGGTAGCAATGAGGTGCACTCGAGTGTTTCATTAGAATTAAATCTACCGAGGTATTTGACAGGACTTTTCATCCCGTACGTTTTATCGTATTCTCTATAACCGGATTTGAGAGGGACTTGTTCTTGAAGCAACCAACTACATTGAAGTCTGGTCCTCGCATCATATTCTCGTTTCGCCGAAAAAAATCAAGTGGCAGCTTTGCTGTAACAATTGGTGGCTTGTTAACATTTGAGTACGCTATGCTTTCATTATCTGGAGCTGACATATCATAAAGCAGTTTGTAGCAGTCTGCAAAGGTTAATAAAACAATGATATTTTTCTTTCGAGAATGAATTCAATCATTATGCAGAAAGAAAAATACAAGTCACACAGCATTGGATCCACTGTTGTCAGCTTTCCACTACCTCTAATTGTTCTGAAAAACAAGAACTCATTGTGAAGCCACCTCAAAAACATTAACAAACACGATTTGGATTAATTTTTGTTTTCCCCCAATTTTCAAAGCTTCCATCAGTCACAGTTTTCTGCTAACTGTTCCATACAATAAAAACTATTATGATAAAATAACAAATATTATGATCAACTATCAAGATAATAACTATCAAAATAAAAATTATGAAGTAACTTACCTCGAGTGAAAATACTTTTGAGAGCGGTGGTTTGATTTTTTCAACGATTTCGTCGTCTGATCTCATAGTTTCTGGAAAGCTTCAGGTTCATTGATTGATGAAGGTATGTGGCAGCGCTTCTATTTGTATAGCGTTAGTGCGTGTTTTTTGGTAAAAACTGCTAGACTGATCTGATGATAAGTATCTGCCCATCTCGTGTATTCAGATCTTGTTTCGGAAGTAGATTTGAATGGGCGAGCCGCTCTTACCATCTCATGAAGTCTCGCTCGCTAAAGTTCTGACGCATCTGCCATCAACATCATTGAATCTGAGACTCCTTCAATACTTTGGAAGAATAAATGGGGGTGAAGTTCTCTCTATACTTTTAGCAAGTTCAGATTAACGTTGTTCGAACCAGACGAAAGCTCTTTTTCGTTCAAAACTCCTTCAAAAAGTGTACCAATCTGATTTCCTGATCCCTGTAATTCATTCGTATCAGCTATAATGGAGGCAGCCTCTACATGATATCTACAGACACCGCTTTCCTTCTCCTTTTCCGGTTAAAATGACTGAAAAAAAAAGGTCTTTTCACATCACTTCCGCTGATGTTCTTTTGCGTTGATGTATCGCTTCTTCCTGAAGGCGGCCTCCACCCCTAACGTTTATCGTTTTGTTAACCCACTTTTTGAGGTCCAGCTCCACACACCGAATCATTCCCTGAGTTACATCTGGACACATAGCTGCCGACGGTGGTTCAAATGCAAGTGCATCGTCTGGTAGTTTTTGTCGAATCCTTACCTTCGCATCCATTCTTCGGCCAGTTGCACCAACTTTTAGAGTAGTAAATTTGTTATCAGCAACATTCAAGGGCTTTTTAGAGATATGAGCAGATTTTCCATCGTCTTTTGTGATTCCAGAGAATAACTGCACCATGAAAGACTGGTCACTGGAATAAGTCAACTTCACACCGCTGTCTTAAAGTGCATTCGTCTGTTGATAAAGTCAAGAAGTACTTTGCTTGCCCACGAAACTGCAGCCAATGTTTTGTTCCAGATAGAAGTGAGAGTCTCCTCCTGAAAATAGAAAGAAATAATGAGAAAAATGAAACTATACTTAACGAGGGATTTTTCAGTAAAAAATGTAGATTACTGTTATGTCCTAGTATATAATACCTTATATATATATATATATATATATATATATATATATATATATATATATATATATATAGATATGCGTCTGTGTGTGTGTGTTAAATATCAAATTAGATACCTGAAAATGTTGCGAAGCCCACGACTGATTGTACTGACTGAGCGATGAGGTTTGTACATCCCAAAACACGAAAAGCCAATCGGGTTTGATCTATTTTGCCTATTTGAACACCATCTCCTCATATATCAACTCGTAAACCCGACCGGTTCAAGTGGCTGTATCTCAGTATCTCAGAAACAATTAACGTTCACCATTCTTACCAAGCTAACGCTAAAGCCTGAAAATGTCTGTTCCGGTTTACACACAGCCTTGAAAGTTTTTAGTAGTCGACTTTACGTTTCTGCGATAGATCTCAGGGAGGGGATAAGTTGATTTTGACCCAAGCCGTACACAATAAGGTGTTTTCGTGCAACAGACAGCACATCAGCAGGTTTCCAGTTTTTGAGGAAATTGCAATTCGTTCGCAGAACGCGTCACTTTTTCCTTTAAGGAAAAAAATTGCCTCAAATAATTTCAAAAGATAGTTTTTCCTATAAATTGGCTTCTTATGCAATTTGTATTTCTCGACCGCTGTCGTTTTCAAAGTTTTGCCAATGCTTTGATAGGAAATCGTTTCTGATCAGCGTATTTAATAACATCACACCAAAATAAAGTATATCCTCCTTGACGTACATTGCTTCATAATGGTTCTCTCTGCATTAGAATATATCAACACTGTTCCTGCAAACGGTTCTTGGTTTTGCCTTACCAGAGGTTCTTGATATTCTATAAATGTACGATCTCATGGCCGCTTGGGTAGATGATTGAGCTTTTTTTGCGTTGAAGCATGATTTTCAAGCAAAACTTGCTTTTTTACAATTCTATTAGGTTCGTTCACTGGTTCTTGAGCTGTATTGGTAGAAACAGTAAGTAGTTGCAGAGCAGTTGTTTCTGATGCTGAAATGAGAGGAAAAAAGCTGATAACTTGCAGATGGGTGGATGTCTGGTATCAGTTGATGCCCAGACAATAAAGACACGAAACTCCGTCTGCGTGATGTCCAAGATAAACCAAGCATACCCCCAACAATTAGGATGTGCATTAAACCAATGAAAACAAAAGTATGTTGCTTTTTATCAATATCGGATGTCCTCAAGAGGTTCTCAATTCTTAAGTTGGTTCCATTTAGAATTGTTTTTGCTGCAGATAATATTTTTCGTTTTTTGTGTTGTATGGTTGAACTGAAAACTTCATCGAAAAACCTAGCATTTAGGTAAATTTTTTCGTCTATAAATGGCCGGTTTTTCCTGTAGCAGCTTTTTAACTCCTCTTGTTCGTCCATTAACAAGATAAGATTGCACAGAGGGAAATTTCGGTTGAAAATCACATATGAATTGATTACCGTTTATTTCTTGCTAAATTTGATTTAACGAATGCTTTTCAATTGAAATTGTTCAATTTTAATGAGTGCTTTTCAATGAAGTTGTTAAATACAGTACTCAATTTTTTTGCGTCTCCAGGTGCGCCTTTTGCGTCTCCAGGTTTTCAGGTGTCTGGAACGATCCATCGATTTTTCTCCGGAAAATCCCTCAATTCTGCGTCTGTTGTAGTTAACTCTTTATGTCGCCACTTTCAGGTGTCTATTATATTTGGACTCATTTACAGGTTGCGTTCAGTTACAGACTCATAGAGTACTCTTACATGATCAACGAACCCCTTTATGTTGGGTTTAGTTTGCTCACAAATACGACAGCCCCACAAGTTGTGAAAAACTATTATCTATGTGAACTGGTACCGTAAGCGTTTGAAAAATGAGGCAAAATCGTGTCATTTAAGGGAACCCTCAATATCTTATTGTGAGTTATTCTCACTTTTAGAGCGTCGCTTTACAGGTTTGTAGGTGCGGGTGGGTGAGTAGGTGGGAGAGGGAGAAGATTAAACACATGTGCCATAAAAAACAAGGTAACCTTGCAGACCCCTTCATACAATACTGCCAAAATTTGCCTCAATTTTGATCTTTAAGAAAGTAAGGTCGAGTCAACAGTTTCAAGTTTACAGGCCTATTTATTTTTTTCTGAAAAATCCCTCCATTTTGTTTTCTCTCTCTCTCTCTCTCTCTCTCTCTCTTTCTCTCTTTTCCTCTAAAATTATTTTGCTCTGAAGAGTTTACTAAGCTATATTTACAATTAGTTTACTGAGGTAAACTATGAGTTTACTGAGGTATAAAAAACTGTTTGTCTTGTTCTTGTTTGGTATATGGTTGATCAAACGGTGTTCAAGAAACTAAACACTGAAGGATTTGAAGTGGAAGTCATTCAAAATATAACAACGGCTCAGGATTAGAAAGACACACTGCATCCGTGTGAAAACTGAAAAATTCCTCCGTTGAAGTTGGTGTTTGTTGAAATTTATTTTTTTTTCCGAAAAATCCCTCCATTCTGCACTCCCTCTCTCTCCCCCTCCCTCCCTATCTCTCTCCCTCCCTCTCTCGCTATCTCTCTCCCTCCCTAACTCTCTCTCTCTCTCTCTCTCTCTCTCTCTCTCTCTCTCTCTCCTCTCTATAAATAAATCACGCAAATAATATATATACAATCCATGGCAGTTTATGAAC
This sequence comes from Convolutriloba macropyga, assembly GCF_964194025.1. NCBI lineage: Eukaryota > Metazoa > Xenacoelomorpha > Acoela > Convolutidae > Convolutriloba > Convolutriloba macropyga. The sequence continues at coordinate 92,360 of NC_134469.1, forward strand.
ATTAAGCAATACATTGGTAGTTTTTTGATACAGAATTACTGATTACAGAATTGTCATTCACTGTCAATAGAGTCATTGAAGTAGGATTGGATTTGTGTGACCATTTGATGTTTTGCTGCGCTGGTTTGATGTTATGCTTACGAACAAGTGAGCAGATGACCAGAGGCTGACACAGTCCGGGGAATTACTTTGTCTTTAGAGTTGTTTGTAATTAAATCAATTTAAAGCTTTAAAAGCTTCTGTAAAGTCTTTATTGCTTATTACAAATTATTAAACCACTTTTGCATGCTCAAATTGCGCGCATTTAATTAGGCGCCATTTTGGATTAGAGATACTTTAATGTGAATAATAGATACCTAAATTGAGCGGAAACGTGCTTCGAGACTTGTAATCTACTTTTCGTTCCGACTGTTTTTTTACAAATTATTAAACCACTTTTGCATGCTCAAAATGCGCACATTTAATTAGGCTCAATTGCGGATTAGAGATACTTTTAATGCAAATAATAGATACCCAAATTGAGCGGAAACGTGCTACAAGATTTGTAACCTACTTTTCGCACCGAATGTTCTTCTATTTTGCAAAATTGGCGGAACCCCTTTTGCGAAAAGTAAGATACAAAGGATTTCTACTAATTTCGTTCATTGTATGTATCTAATTTTCAAGCCAATTTTACTAAGGCGGATTTTTTGGGGTATACCTCTGCGTCGTAATGCGCAGACGTTCAAATTTATTACGTGCAAAATAGTCAAGTTTTAAAGCATTGTGGTTCTTCTTATTAATCGAATCATGATTCAATTCTGCTTTTGACCCTCAACTCAGTGAGCTCAACTTTGAAACATGTAACCCCTCTTGCTATGTGCTCCTGTTTACATGCTAACATGCTATAAAACCACACCATCTTATAAAAAGGGGTCATAAATACTTTGGAGTTTCTGTAACAGATTGAATGCCAAGTTTTAATTCAATAAAAATAAGCATACGAAATTGGTGCAGGCTTTTATGGACTTTACTGTCTCTGGTCTTCTCAACATGTGTCAATATCTCCTCAATACTTTCAGTGCTTTGACCGCATTCTGTGCTTATAGTGGCATCTATGTTCTGCCTCGGTTTCAAGATGAGTTAGAAACACTTGAGAAATTATCATTCGATCATCTGCTTCCGAAACTAGTTTCATATTTTCCGTCCACATCAAAACATACTTTTAAGAGGAGTTGAAAAATCTGAAAACATGAAACAGATTATGTTAACATTGAATAGAAATAAAAGACCAACCGCATTCCGAGGAATTTCATGAAAATGGAAATATCATAAAACCCAAGGTCAATTGTTGTTATCTGGGCTTAATCATTGACAAGAAATTGAAATTTGACACAGAACTAAACAAAATGTTGAAAAAAGTCAACTTTTAGATCAATCTACTTAGTGAGACATCTAATACCGTTAAATCACTTGTCCCGTCGCATTTCAATTTCAGTTCAATTTTTCTCCAATCTCTACCAGCCTCATCACTTATGAGACTAAACAGACGAAAAAATTGGTGTGCGTAAAAAAGTTTGACAGCGCAAGGGGTCCTCTAATAAGAGATCAAATTTTACCTGCAGAGTTTTTCTTTAAAAAACTTCTCTTTTTAATTTTTTTACTTAAACGTTCCAAAGAAAAAGCAGTCAAACATGAAAAAATGTCTTTCAAATTTTTGGAAAAACATGAGATAAAAGAAAATCCCCGAACTGTCCCGAACGAAGAATATGTGTCAATCTACATGGAGTGACCGATCAATGGTCAGAAATTTCTCGAGAATGTGGAACAACTTGCCAATAGAAATCCAGAAAGAAAAAAATCAAAAATGAAGATTAAGGAGAAAATAACTAGAGAAATGATCAATTTATAAGCACGTGTTTCAATAGATAGACAAACACAAGTTTTAGAAATTACTTTTAGTAGTTTTTTAAGGATCATACTTTTCATATGCTGTCAAAGTGATTTTGTTATGGTTTTAGAATTTTAAATTTACAGATTTGTTTAGCAACAAAAATTTTTAGCAAAAGTGTGGATGGAAGTGTCTTACAAAACATAACCGACTAACGTCGGGAAATTGCTCTCAAAGGAATGGCGAGCGGTTGGCTTCGTCAGTAGCTAGCTACGATTTAGTGAGGTTAGCTTTAGCTTAATTGAAGGGGCGTGCGGTGAGCGCAGCGGGTGGGGGGGGGTGCGCTGGCGGTGGGGGGCAACAGTAGGGAGGCAACAATTGGAGGGGTCTTTGGCTGCACGGGGCCTTTACGGCCCCACGATGTGCAGGGGAGGGATTGGGGAGTGAAGGATGGGGGAAGAGTCAGCTGATATGGGGACGGGGGGTGGTTGTAAACACTGCCCTTCACATCATAAGTATAAGTCTCCAAAATAGTTTCTGTGACGCATACTCGGAGACTAGTGAGCGTAAAGGTTCCTGTTTGTCCCTTTTATGAGGACAAAAAGTCAAATGGGTCAGACGAAAAATCAATTAAATGAAAAATTGCATAAAAAGACCAACAGGACTAATATAATTTCTACAAACTTCGTTTGAGAGCAATTAATCACAATATTAAACCTTGTTGCAGAAAAACAGAAGATTTCTTCATTGAATCTAATTGTATATCAATTT
>NC_134469.1:100000-101583 GCF_964194025.1 Convolutriloba macropyga
TTTTTTCTTAAATCTTTTTGACAGAAAATGTTCTTTTGATCAGTCGAGGTCTAAACTTTGGTTAAGCAAAACTCACAAGTTTCTTTCTTCATCAAAAACTTTTTTCTCGGGGAACATATTCTCTTGTTTTAACTGAAAATGAAAAATAGTTTGGACGAAAGTATTGAATTATTACCCACTATAGACACTTAAGAATGAGTCAGATAGACTTCATAGCGGTCTCTTGGCTTGAGATGTCTCTCAAAATATGCTAAAAGTCTAAAAAATACTTTATGATATTATTGTAGTAATGCTTGAAAAACTCCTTGCAATGTTGTTTTTGCATCAATATCCAACCGTAAACAGTTTATTATAGTCATCATTGATATTATTATTATTTGCCACATCAGAAGCATTAGACGGAGAAGAATGTATAAAAAGATGCTGAAGTCATTGTAATCAGAAATCACTGACAAGCTTTAGAGGGGAACTGCTGACCAGAATTCGAATTTCCAGATGCATTTAATTTTCATTTTAATTCAGCTAAACTGGACCCTTTTTTAAATCCACGAAGTTTTTCAATATAAGTGTCTCACCTGTTTTCTCAAAAAAGTTTACTTGATGAATCATTTTGAAGAGACCTAATAAGCAACCTCAATAAAAACTCTTGCTATTTGAAAAACCTAGCCGTTCGGTAGCAGACAAAATTCTAAATATAAAACAAATGACAACCCGGGTTCAAGTTCCTTTTATTTCATGCTAGCATCATATATGATTTCTTACTCTCCATACATTAAATTCTAGTACGAATTTAGTGTGAAAACAAATTAATCATATATGATTCTTGCATGATAACTAATAAAGGCGGATTTTCTCAATTTAGGTTTGTATCTTCAATTTAAGTTTTTATTTACAATGATAAAGTATTGCTTATAAGATTCTACGGCTTCATTTTTTCACCCACCAAAAAACCCTTAAATACAATGCTTATTGCCAAATTAGGTGTTAGATGGAAAAATAAGTCTTTCTTTAAATTTTCATGTATTTTCTGGAGCCAGCTCATACCTATTTTCTAAACATTTATAGAATCCATATTTATTGTTTTAACCAAATAGTCAAATAAAGGCTTCTCATACAAATTAGTTAATTTAATTGCCCTCTGGCTTTATCACACACAAATGTTTGGCAACCATCACGTTTTATGTACCCTATATGGCCTGGTCTGATTTGAATTAATTTTCGTTTTCTACCGAAAAGGAAAAGTATACGGTTTTTTGGCTTTCAAATAATTTTGTATGATTCCCGTGTGATTTCCTTTGTATGACTAGTAAGAACTTAGTCGGACTTCAGTCTCAGAGTAATTCAGCGCTGAACCAGCACATTTCAAGAGTAAAAACTTAATTCAGTTCTGGGACATTGCATCACCAGAATATTTCAATTTTAACTATGTGCATTTTTTTCATTGTAATTATATTGAGTTCAACCAGGCTAATATCATCCTGTATAGTCTGAAAATTACTTATACAACAAAATTAAAACTGAGAGGAATGATGTCATGTTTTTGTAGCCTATAACTGGTAATTACTATAGTAAGTAGTATACAC